>NC_041381.1:341044568-341137668 GCF_002162155.2 Triticum dicoccoides | reverse complement strand
GACCTCCCCACCAAGCCATGGAACTACGGACGCGCCACAACGTCGCCGGCATCGCCGTTTCCATCGCCGGCCGCCGAGGATCTTCACCGTCAATTCGCCACCATCGTCGCGTCCCCGAGCCGGCTAACCATCCCTACGGCACCGCTGTGAGCTCCTACGCCTCCCCTCCCTCTTCCCCCCTTCGATTGCGCCCTGTAGCCTCGATTCCACCGGAGCCGCGAGCTCGGCTCCACCGGCCATGTCGCCGCCGTGGCCTGAGCTCGAACGGGTCGCGCCCGTGCATCTCACCGAACTCATGGTGACTCCAGGAGGCTGCGCAGTGCTTTACCTCACTCGCCCGTGCCCCACAACGCCGTTTTCGCCGAGGTCCGAACTCTGGCCGCCGCCGCAAGCTCCGCTCCGGCGAGTGCTGGCCACCCCGCGTCCTTCCGTCGCCTCCTCCAGATGCGCACGAGCGCTAGGAACCCACAGAGCCTCTCCGCGCGGTGTTTGGTCGCCGGAGGGCGAAACCCGAGCCATTCGGCCGTCGCTGACCTCGCCGGCGGTTTAACTCCGGCCGTGCTGACGTGGGCCGTCATTAGCAGCTAACAGCCCCACTAACCAACCTCCTAGCTCACTGACACCTAGGCCCCACGCCCTAACTAATCCAGGTTTTATCTGTGTTTAGATTAAACTAACCCCCACGGGCCCACAGGTCAGTTTGACCTGGCCACGTCACACGTTGACTGGCCCCACATGACAGAGTTGACTTGATGACGTGTCTGTTGACCCGGCCCTACCTGTCATTGACACTAACCAGCCCCAGTCACTGACCAGTGGACCCCACTGGTCAGGTTTGACCCGGACCAGCCCCTGTTGACCTGCTGATGTCAGCATGACGTGGTGCTGACGCCATAACTCATTTTCTGGATTTATTTTAATTCAGGAAATTTCAGAAAATATCCAAAACTTCAATAATTCATAGAAATTCAACCGTAACTCCAAATTAAATAATTTATATATGAAAAATTATCAGAAAAATTCAAGGAATCCATCTGTACCATTTTCATGCATGTTAGAACAACTTATAGCTGCTGTTTAGCACAAATCAATTAAATGGCATTTGAATAATCACATATGGAGTTTAAATTTGAATCTTGTATTCAAACCAACTTCATTTAATCTGTTGCTAGTTGCATTAGCTCAAAACACATTCATTTTGCCATGTCATGATCATGCATCATATTGTGCATTGCATTGATTGTGTTTCCTTATATGTTGCCGGTATTTGTCCCCTCTCGATAGACGTGATACCGATGATGTGATCGTTGACACTGATGAAGACTCAATGCTATCTTCAGAAGTGCCAGGCAAGCAAAACCCCCTTGTTCATTCCGATAAAATCCCACTCTCTCGCTCCTGCTCTCTTTTAGTGCATTAGGACAACATCGATTCATCTGTTACTTGCTGCGGTAGCTGAACCCCTTTATCCTTTGCATGACCTGTCATTGCCACAGTAAATAGATAAAACCCACTAGCATGAGTAGGAGTTGTTTGAGCCCTGATGTGCCTACTCATTCATGCTTGTTGTCATGCCTGCTATTGCTTAGAGTTGAGTCAGGTCTGATTCATCGGGGATGAATCAGAGGCGTGTGAACATGTCCTACTGTGTGTGAGCTAAGTGTGTGAACACGATTTGGTAAAGGTAGCGGTGAGAGGCCATGTAGGAGTACATGGTGGGTTGTCTCATTGCAGCCGTCCTCAGGAACTGAGTTCTGTGTTTGTGATCCATGATTCAGCTACTACCACGCATTGGGCCTGAAACCAATGGACCCTCTCGGCTTCTTGATCACCCTTGTCCTCTGTCCAGGAGTTGCAAGTAGTTTCTGGTGTTTGTAGTATGCTGGAGGCCGTGCGCAGCGCTGACCGTAGGGGTGGGCTGTGATGCGGTAGGCACGTGGCCGGGTAAACCGGGCGCCTGTTTGGTGTCACGGAACCCTGTTCACATCGTTTGGGGCTGTGAGCGAAACTCCGGCCGGATCTCCTCATGGATGGAACCCGAATAGGCGATAAACCTGGACTAGAGACTTGAGTGTTTAGGCAGGCCGTGGCCGACACCCACGTTGGGCTTCCGCTTGAAGGTTGCCGAGTACATGTCGTGTAAACAGCGGTAAGTGGTGAGAGCATGTGTGAAGAAGTACACCCCTGCAGGGTTAACATCATCTATTCGAATAGCCGTGTCCGCGGAAAAGGACTTCTGGGTTGCTTATATCAGTTCATAGACAAGTGAAAGTGGATACTCTAAAATACGCAAGATAAGCATGAGTGCTATGGATGGCGTTCTCGTAGGGAGACGGGAGCGGATCCATAGTGGTGTATTGATATGGTGAATATGTGGACTCGTGTGCGCCACCTCAAAAGAGTTACTTGCAGTCGTAGTTCAGGTTAGCCACCGAGTCAAAGCTGGCTTGCTGCAGTTAAACCCCACCATCCCCTTGTTGAAAATGATGCATATGTAGTTAGTTCTGATGTAAGTCTTGCTGGGTACATTTGTACTCACGTTTGCCTATTTTATGTTTTGTAGAGAGACTTCGGTCTCACTAGTAGTTCCGCGTGGACTTCGACGTTTAGCTTGTTACCTCAGCTACGATCTTGTGCCCTCGGCAGGATCTGGTAGATAGTCAGGCTTCTCAGCCTTTTTCATTTATAGATGTCTGTACTCAGACATGATAGCTTCCGCTTGTGCCTTGACTTGTATGCTCTGAATGTTGGGTCGTGAGACCCCTGTTTGTAATATCTCGCTCCTCGGAGCCTATTGAATAAATACTTGAGTCGTAGAGTCATGTTGTGATGCCATGTTGTATTTGTACATATCGAGCATATTGTATGTATGTTATTGAAATGCTTGGTATGTGTGTGATCTGACCATCTAGTTGTTTATCTTTAGTAGCCTCTCTTACCGGGAAATGTCTCCTAGTGTTTTCACCGAGCCATGGTAGCTTGCTACTGCTCCGGAACACTTAGGCTGGCCGGCATGTGTCCTTCTTCGTTCCTGTGTCTGTCCCTTCGGGGAAATGTCACGCGATGAATACTGGAGTCCTGTTAGCCCGCTACAGCCCGGTTCACCGGAGTCCTGCTAGCCCAGTGCTACAGCCTGGATTCACTCGCTGATGACCGACACGTTCGATGCTGGGTCATAGATGCCTGTCCCTGTAAGTCTGTGCCACTTTGGGTTTACGACTAGCCATGTCAGCCCGGGCTCCTTATCATATGGATGCTAGCGACACTGTCATATACGTGTGCCAAAAGGCGCAAACGGTCCCGGGCTAAGGTAAGGCGACACCCGTGGGAATACCGTGCGTGAGGCTGCAAAGTGATATGAGGTGTTACATGCTAGATCGATGTGGCATTGAGTCGGGGTCCTGACAGCGTTGGTATCAGAGCTTGACTGCCTGTAGGATTACCAAGCCAAACTGGTCGATGTTGAGTCTAGAAATTCTTTAGTTATATGTAAGGGAATTGATTGTGGGATGGAACGTAAGGCTCTTTTTACTCCTTATACCTTATGCCTTCTGATCTGAGTCATCTTATCTTTCCTGCGGGGATTGAGAACTAGGCTATCTCTTCTTTCTATTAGGATCACGTGTTACTAATCAGTAGACTTATAAGATTGTTGGTTTTAAGCTTGAGTTCAGTTCCTACGACTTCTGTATGTTAACTGTTGATCTCGGAACCTTGATATTGTGCTTCTGAGTGGTTATGCCACCATTTTTGTGAATGTCTCAAATCTTTTCTGAGCATTTACAGCTGTTATGCTGTCCGAGTCATCCCAGGTTTCTAAATAGTCGGATGCATTTGCAAATCCCTTCCTCCTGTTTCCGATGTGCCTTTGGTCAGATTAATCACACAAATCAGTGAGTTGAGGTACTTTATTGCCTTGACATATATGTTGGAGCTAGTATTATGACCCTAGGTGTCTTAGGGGATCATCTAGTAATTTAGCCATGAATTGTGTTCCCAGTGTGATGATTCTGGCCTTTATTCTCGAAAGCATCCCGTGATGCCACATAGTTAGTAGGTATTCTATTCCTAGGTTTTGAACCCGAGATTCACCCTACTTGCTTCATGTTGATAGTTTTGCTCGTTCCTTTAGGTTATTAGTAACCTTTGCATTAGTCCTCGATGTTCGTGGTATTCCTTTCTTCCAAATACTATGAACCGCTTATGGCAGATGTTCCTCGCTGATCGAAAGATCACAATCAGAGTGCTCTCGATGGGTTCTCGATTCTACATTGTGACTCTGCCAGTTCTACCTTTCTGCAGGGGTTATCCGGAAGAAATATGTGGAATTCGTTCGACATGCTAAACCATGCATCCACAACTCAGAAAATCGTATGTTCCCTTGAGTTGTCCCTCTTTAGTTGTCTTCTGACCCTCGTCTATCAATTGATAGTCAAGAGTATGCGTGCATTCGTTCGTCGATGCCTATTACCCTTGTGGTCCGCCAAGCCATTCTATTTCAGAATGAATAGGAGAAACAAACTTCAGTACCTCATCCATATTTAGGATTGGGTCAAAGTAGTTGTGTTCCGCAGATCAAGTTACAATCCAGCTTCTGGTCTGCTCTACCCTGAAGTATTACCTTCTTTATGACAGGAATTTCATGAGAAGTGCACCACCTTTTGTGAATTCTTGACATAGTGATACTTCTCGCCATCCTTTTTCATTCCTTGGTTCCGTGTTGTTGCAGCCGGAGTGCCGACAAGTGAATCATGATGTGTGAACTCAATACTCCTAGCAACCCCATTGCTTGGTAGTTAATGGACAATAATCTTATTCTTAGTATGTTGGTTATTGAATCACCATTCTAAGATTGATCGTGCTACCTAGTCCTTATTTCCTGGTGCACTCTTTGATTGATGAGTTAGGATTTTGTCAAGTCCTCGCTCATTTGATCATATCATCTTGCCCTGAAAAGCAAGATTGTTCTCGAGCTTAGTAACATATCGGTGGTTCGTGATTTCCGAAGATCTTCTCGGAAGTATTACCAGGTTGTCACCTGACCGCTATGTTGAGCTCGTGATCAAGTTGGTTTCTTGTGAACCACCTTCTCTCCAAGAATCGGTGTTAGATATCCCTGAGCTAGTTGGTTAAGCTAAACGACAACTTGGAGGGTTGGAAGATAAAAGCTTGCCTGACTTAGTTCGTTCCAAAGGGATATTCTTGTGTAGTGTGTGTTGAAGAAAGATGATATCTTCATCGATTGGTCCCTGTGATCAGTTGCTGGACCTATCGTCTTATCAATCCTTTGATTTGAGTGTGGGCTATCGTCAAATCAAGTCAGAACCAACGATGCTCGTAATGTTGTCTTAATAGTGGTTGATCCCTCGAGCATACACCATTACATCTTTGGTCTGACCAATGCTATCACCGTGTTCACTTAACTATGGAATTCCTTTTAAAAGGAAACCCGGATGAATTGTTGTTGAGCCCATTGACAACATCCTTATCTCCTCCATGATTTTGTTGAACATTAAGCTAGTGTTGGAAACTTTTGAAAGCATTTTCTTCATGCTAGCTCATGAAGTACTTGTTTGATGAAAGGAGTGACTTCCTTTGATTCACGTGCATTTTGATGTAAGCTGCCGTCGTGAATTCGAGAAAGTTTGTTTTTGCTCCTTTGGAATCATCCCAAGTCGGGCATGCACGTGCGAAGAATTCTATGGTCTGTTAGACTGATCATCTTCATTCCATATGTATATCCTAGCACACCAAGCCACTGACTGATTTGTTCAAGGAGAAGGAGTATCTTCATAAGAGCTAATCCGGACTTATGAAAGAACTTCGATATCCTCGCTGATGGTTCCCAACCAGAACTCGGTAGTGTTTTATTGTAAGACTACCATGTGGGCATGCTTGTCTGGGACAACGTGTTCGCATGTTTGTAGCAGAACCAGCTCATGTTTTGGAGCTTGCTATCGTAGTTCATCTCCCGAGAATCCCGCAACGTTATCTCATCGATTTGTGTTGCAAACTTTCATTTTTCTTCCTAGACTCGATGAGTCTGGAATATCCTGACACCAACCAGATCTGAATCTCAGGCAGATATGATGGTTGGAATATTTCCCAAGAATTATAATATTGGTCGCGCGATAACCGGTAAAGTGGATGTCGTGGCCAACACACCCAGCTGGAAGACCTGTTATTATAATATCTTGATTGATGAAGTTGGCCACTTCCCCATAGGGATTTCGTAGGATTTACCTCCATAACTGTTCCTTATGGATTCTAGTGCTCCCGAAGTCCGACCTTTTTACTTGATGTTCTAGATATCAAACCATATCTATGAGTGGGTTACACTAGCACATCAAGGAGAACATTAGAAGCGGAGTGCTAAATGTCTCTCGGTCGATCATCCAGATTTTATTTCCTTGGCCTCGCTAAGATGAAATCTGAGAAGTGTTATCTTCCTTTGCATCTGCATCATCCATCATCATTCATCGTGGTAGCAAGTTGTGTTGCCAGGATCCTTGACACGGATATTGGTAAAACACTGATGAATATGGAAATGCTCAAGTTCTTGAGAGCATGCACAAGCGCTACGTGTTATCATCGGCACTAACTGGGTTTGCTCTCAGTTTCCTCGGCAATGCTATGACCTATTCAAACAGTGAATTCACTCTCTATTGTTGGGTTCTTCCCCAGTTACCAGAATCATTCCCAACATTTGCATTTTGTTCCTAGCTTGCACCGCCAATGTGTCATTCTACCATGGGTCTCTTCCATTTCCGGTGATAAGCAAAATCATCCATTACGTTGTCTTCAACAAGGTAATCCACATCATCCAAGTCTGAGTATGCCATTCTACCGACCCCCGCCAATCGATTGCTGTGATTTGCCTTAGGTTGATATAGAGAGTCTCAATGATCTCTATATCAAAGGTAATTCTTTTTGCCACTTAAGGGGAGATATCTACGAGTCACGGTTCCGAAGGTGTCTCGTTGTGGTATCATGGCAACTCAACTCCTCACTACGTTGACAACCGTTCACCACCTTCTTAGGTGTGGAATCGTTGTCCACCTAGTGAACCTTCGTCATCCGTTTCTTTCCACCCCTCTTGATGTGTATCTCGTGTCTCAACCCGAGAGATGGTCCTATGTCTCATTCCGTGAGTTGTTCGATCTTCAAGAAGATCGACCCTTCTAGAGTCTCCTTCTTCCCTCCATGTCATGTTGACAGGGTTTTTCAAGGCAAGACTTCAAGGCAATGATGGTGAATGAATCAACGTTCAACTGAAGTGCACCCTGGATCGTGAAGATTATACTAGTTTGCGTTTTCCCTTCACCTTACCCTACGCTTGAATCTCGAGACGAGATTCTTGTTTAGCGGGGGTGAGTTGTCACATCCCTAGCTTCTGGTAATGCTCTAGGCTAGCTTCATGTGTGCAACATGTTTAAATTGTATGAAATTTGAAATGGGGATGACCAAGCCCTAGCACCAAAGCATTGCAAATAGGTTCAACTTCAAAATATTTTCAAAGAACCCAAATTGGTTTGCAAAAATGTTCATGATCACTGGAAAAGGGTGAAAACCATATCCAGAGATGATGGATATTTTTCCAAGACATTTTTGGATTTTTTGAATAAACCATATTGTATTTGACTTTGGGCATTTGAATACTATAAATAATTTAAATGTTCAAATAAATGTTGGAAATTGTTAAGGGTCACTGAAATAATTCAGAAAGCACCCATAATTATTTCCAGGATTTTATAAAATGATTTGATATTTTAAATCAAATCCAAAAACAAATTGCAGAAATAGAAAAGAGAAACAGAACAGAAATAAAAGAGAGAAGGACTTACCTGTGAAGCCCACCTGGTGGCCCAACAGGACCCGCCCAGCGCGGCCCAGCCCGCCACCGCTACTCCCCCCCCTGTCGTCTTCCTCTTGCCAGTGGGAGCAGCTGCGTGCTTGCACGCGCGCGGCCGAGGAGGCCACCTCCTCCCTGCCTGGCTGCCTCCTCCTTCCCTGGTCCCTCCCGCGACGCCACGCAGCCCGGACCCCCTCTCACTTCTCCCTCGCTCTCTGGACCTCCCTCCCCCTCGCTCCTCTGTCCCCCCCCATGACCGAAAGCCACCGTCGACGTCGCTCGCAACCACCGTGGCCACCAGCCCTCCCTCGCCCATCCAGCATGCTCGAGAGCTCCGTCACGACATCCTCGACCTCCCCACCAAGGCATGGAACTACGGACGTGCCACAACGTCGCCGGCATCGCCGTTTCCATCGCCGGCCGCCGAGGATCTTCACCGTCAATTCGCCACCATCGTCGCGTCCCCGAGCCGGCTAACCATCCCTACAGCACCGCTGTGAGCTCCTACGCCTCCCCTCCCTCTTCCCCCCTTCGATTGCGCCCTGTAGCCTCGATTCCACCGGAGCCGCGAGCTCGGCTCCGCCGGCCATGTCGCCGCCGTGGCCTGAGCTCGAACGGGTCGCGCCCGTGCATCTCACCGAACTCATGGTGACTCCAGGAGGCTGCGCAGTGCTTTACCTCACTCGCCCGTGCCCCACAACGCCGTTTTCGCCGAGGTCCGAACTCCGGCCGCCACCGCAAGCTCCGCTCCGGCGAGTGCTGGCCACCCCGCGTCCTTCCGTCGCCTCCTCCGGATGCGCACGAGCGCTAGGAACCCACAGAGCCTCTCCGCGCGGCGTTTGGTCGCCGGAGGGCGAAACCCGAGCCATTCGGCCGTCGCTGACCTCGCCGGCGGTTTAACTCCGGCCGTGCTGACGTGGGCCGTCATTAGCAGCTAACAACCCCACTAACCAACCTCCTAGCTCACTGACACCTGGGCCCCACGCCCTAACTAATCCAGGTTTTATCTGTGTTTAGATTAAACTAACCCCCACGGGCCGACAGGTCAGTTTGACCTGGCCACGTCACACGTTGACTGGCCCCACATGACAGAGTTGACTTGATGACGTGTCTGTTGACCCGGCCCTACCTGTCATTGACACTAACCAGCCCCAGTCACTGACCAGTGGACCCCACTGGTCAGGTTTGACCCGGACCAGCCCCTGTTGACCTTCTGATGTCAGCATGACGTGGTGCTGACGCCATAACTCATTTTCTGGATTTATTTTAATTCAGGAAATTTCAGAAAATATCCAAAACTTCAATAATTCATAGAAATTCAACCGTAACTCCAAATTAAATAATTTATATATGAAAAATTATCAGAAAAATTCAAGGAATCCATCTGTACCATTTTCATGCATGTTAGAACAACTTATAGCTGCTGTTTAGCACAAATCAATTAAATGGCATTTGAATAATCACATATGGAGTTTAAATTTGAATCTTGTATTCAAACCAACTTCATTTAATCTGTTGCTAGTTGCATTAGCTCAAAACACATTCATTTTGCCATGTCATGATCATGCATCATATTGTGCATTGCATTGATTGTGTTTCCTTCTATGTTGCCGGTATTTGTCCCCTCTCGATAGACGTGATACCGATGATGTGATCGTTGACACTGATGAAGACTCAACGCTATCTTCAGAAGTGCCAGGCAAGCAAAACCCCCTTGTTCATTCTGATAAAGTCCCACTCTCTCGCTCCTGCTCTCTTTTAGTGCATTAGGACAACATCGATTCATCTGTTACTTGCTGCGGTAGCTGAACCCCTTTATCCTTTGCATGACCTGTCATTGCCACAGTAAATAGATAAAACCCACTAGCATGAGTAGGAGTTGTTTGAGCCCTGATGTGCCTACTCATTCATGCTTGTTGTCATGCCTGCTATTGCTTAGAGTTGAGTCAGGTCTGATTCATCGGGGATGAATCAGAGGCGTGTGAACATGTCCTACTGTGTGTGAGCTAAGTGTGTGAACACGATTTGGTAAAGGTAGCGGTGAGAGGCCATGTAGGAGTACATGGTGGGTTGTCTCAATGCAGCCGTCCTCAGGAACTAAGTTCTGTGTTTGTGATCCATGATTCAGCTACTACCACGCATTGGGCCCGAAACCAATGGACCCTCTCGGCTTCTTGATCACCCTTGTCCTCTGTCCAGGAGTTGCAAGTAGTTTCTGGTGTTTGTAGTATGCTGGAGGCCGTGCGCAGCGCTGACCGTAGGGGTGGGCTGTGATGCGGTAGGCACGTGGCCGGGTAAACCGGGCGCCCGTTTGGTGTCACGGAACCCTGTTCACATCGTTTGGGGCTGTGAGCGAAACTCCGGCCGGATCTCCTCATGGATGGAACCCGAATAGGCGATAAACCTGGACTAGAGACTTGAGTGTTTAGGCAGGCCGTGGCCGACACCCACGTTGGGCTTCCGCTTGAAGGTTGCCGAGTACATGTCGTGTAAATGGCGGTAAGTGGTGAGAGCGTGTGTGAAGAAGTACACCCCTGCAGGGTTAACATCATCTATTCGAATAGCCGTGTCCGCGGAAAAGGACTTCTGGGTTGCTTATATCAGTTCATAGACAAGTGAAAGTGGATACTTTAAAATGCGCAAGATAAGCGTGAGTGCTATGGATGGCGTTCTCGTAGGGAGACGGGAGCGGATCCATAGTGGTGTATTGATATGGTGAATATGTGGACTCGTGTGCGCCACCTCAAAAGAGTTACTTGCAGTCGTAGTTCAGGTTAGCCACCGAGTCAAAGCTGGCTTGCTGCAGTTAAACCCCACCATCCCCTTGTTGAAAATGATGCATATGTAGTTAGTTCTGATGTAAGTCTTGCTGGGTACATTTGTACTCACGTTTGCCTATTTTATGTTTTGTAGAGAGACTTCGGTCTCACTAGTAGTTCCGCGTGGACTTCGACGTTTAGCTTGTTACCTCAGCTACGATCTTGTGCCCTCGGCAGGATCTGGTAGATAGTCAGGCTTCTCAGCCTTTTTCATTTATAGATGTCTGTACTCAGACATGATAGCTTCCGCTTGTGCCTTGACTTGTATGCTCTGAATGTTGGGTCGTGAGACCCCTGTTTGTAATATCTCGCTCCTCGGAGCCTATTGAATAAATACTTGAGTCGTAGAGTCATGTTGTGATGCCATGTTGTATTTGTACATATCGAGCATATTGTGTGTATGTTATTGAAATGCTTGGTATGTGTGGGATCTGACCATCTAGTTGTTTATCTTTAGTAGCCTCTCTTACCGGGAAATGTCTCCTAGTGTTTTCACCGAGCCATGGTAGCTTGCTACTGCTCCGGAACACTTAGGCTGGCCGGCATGTGTCCTTCTTCGTTCCTGTGTCTGTCCCTTCGGGGAAATGTCACGCGATGAATACTGGAGTCCTGTTAGCCCGCTACAGCCCGGTTCACCGGAGTCCTGCTAGCCCAGTGCTACAGCCTGGATTCACTCGCTGATGACCGACACGTTCGATGCTGGGTCATGGATGCCTGTCCCTGTAAGTCTGTGCCACTTTGGGTTTACGACTAGCCATGTCAGCCCGGGCTCCTTATCATATGGATGCTAGCGACACTGTCATATACGTGTGCCAAAAGGCGCAAACGGTCCCGGGCTAAGGTAAGGCGACACCCGTGGGAATACCGTGCGTGAGGCCGCAAAGTGATATGAGGTGTTACATGCTAGATCGATGTGGCATTGAGTCGGGGTCCTGACATTTCCTGCGATCCGTCGTTCGGAAGTTCACCAAGTTCAAAAGTTCACTCGACAGAAGAAAAGAATGGATCAAGGCGACTGAAAGAAAAGTTGCTGCTATCATTAAAAAAGATCATTGATCCAAGATGAGACATACACAGAACACAAAAACAAGTCGGAAGATTATCAACTCCTTCCCCATTCAAACCTCGATCCATTCGGGGGCTAATGATGAAGTCATGTACCTAGGGTAGGGTCACGGGCCTGTCCAAAGTACCCTCCCCAAGGACATCTTCAGAAGAAGCTACCTTCCAGTCGACGAAGAGGGACTCCACTCGACGGACTCGAAGACACTCGACCATGAAGACTCACTTGACCACCAGGAGATTAAGAGCCACTCTGTATCCAAATGGTCTGTAATTAAGTAGTCTTTATGGCCATGATGGCACTTTATGTAGGGCGTTACCAGTAACGCCAATCCTTTATGTACTTTAAACCCTGCATAACTAAGGGCCGGAGGGGTCTGGCAGACACTATATAAGCCACCCCCCTCCTCAGTGTAAAGGGTTCGCACCCCTGTAACTTATACACACATAATCCAGTCGACAGCCTCTGGGCTCCGAGACGTAGGGCTGTTACTTCCTCCAAGAAGGGCCTGAACTCGTAAATCCCTTGTCTGTACAACTGCTCCATAGCTAGGATCTTGCCTCTCCATACCTACCCCCCATTCTACTGTCAGACTTAGAACCACGACAGTGCCAGCGGTTATGTGGCAGATGGGAATTTGTTAATGTCCGGTCATAGATAACTTGACACCAGATCCGAATTAAAACGCATCAACCGTGTGTGTTGCCGTGATGGTCTCTTTTTGGCGGAGTCCGGGAAGTGAGCACGGTTTGGGTTATGTTTGACGTAAGTAGGTGTTCAGGATCACCTCTTGATCATTGCTAGCTTCACGACCGTTCCTTTGCTTCTCTTCTCGCTCTTATTTGCGTATGTTAGCCACCATACTTGCTTAGTCGCTGCTGCAACCTCACCACTTTACCCCTTCCTTTCCCATTAAGCTTTGCTAGTCTTGATACCCATGGTAATGGGATTGCTGAGTCCTCGTGGCTCACAGATTACTACAACAACAGTTGCAGGTACAGGTTATGCGATGATCATGACGCGAGAGCGATGTTTGCTTGTCTTGGAGTTCTTCTTCTGCTTCTTCTTCGATCAGGGGATAGGTTCCAGGTCGGCAGCCTGGGCTAGCAGGGTGGATGTCGTTTGAGTTTCTGTTTGTGTTTCATCCGTAGTCGGATGGTGCTCTTATGTAAGATGTTGTTGTATTCGTGTGGCATTGTATGCCTTATGTATGTATCCCCATCTATTATGTAATGTTGATGTAATGATATCCACCTTGCAAAAGCGTCTTCAAGATGCACTTCGATCCTTGGTGGGACCTTCGAGTTCCTTTAGGATAGGGTCGCATCTTGGGCGTGACAGGCTGAAAGATAACTTGGGCTGGAAACGGCCCAATAGAATAACGGCCCGTTAATGGGTATAAAGTGATACACTGTTCATTACGGGCCAGTTTCACCATGGGCCGTTAATGGGCCAAGAGTTACAAAGGGCCTCATATGGGCCGAAAGAAGTCATGGGCCACACATGGGCCAGAAGTTAAAACGGGCTGGAATCATATTGGACGGCCCAGATGATGCTACTGGGCCTAATTCAGATAGGGCGTAACGGGCCCTGGGTTAGCGGGCTGTAAATGGGCTATATGCGAACAGGCCGTTAACAGGCTTTCCGTGGGCCGACCCGCCACCTTTTGACCAAGTCAAATGGGCCAGCCTTTTCATAGGAATGGGCCTCTGTTGGGCCATGCCACATGTCGCTGTATCATAGGCGCCTTCAGTCCAATGAGCGGATGACATCAGTCCCAACAGTGAGCCGACATGTGTTTCCTCCAGCCAATGATGATTTTACACGTGGAAAATCCCCATTAGTCGGGGCTGTTAATGGGTTATCGGATCCAAAACCCGACCTGATAGCTTAACGGCGTTCCGTTATGGTGGATGCCACGTGTCGGTCACCCTTGACGAAAGAACTTATGTGACACGCAATTTATCATCATGGAAGTGGACACTTCCGTGATGATAATTTTGGTAATGTCATGGAACACTTCTACGACATCACATGTATGACTATCTTGATTCTGTCATAAAATCGTCATGGATGTACATGCATGACAAAAAACATGACCTACTGTGGCAAACACGTATCATCACAGAAGTGTATTTTTTGTAGTGAAAAGATGTCCAAGATAATATATTTGTATGTGAAAGTTCTGTTCCATATACTATCTTTCCTAAATTGCTCGTACGACCAATATTGTGATTGTCAAACTTCAATAAATTTTACTTTATAAACCCTATGTGAAACTACTACTAGGCATGTGACAAGAATATGAAGCACATATAATTTCAACTTTATGATATTCAATTCATTCAACAATTTAATCTTAGGATATAAAGGAAGAACGAGAGTGAATGACAAACTACTCCAAAAGGATATAAGTGAAGATCAGTGAGTAGTCAAATGATTATGTAGCTGTGTGAGGACTCTCTCTCATTTAAAAATGTCAGATCTTAAGTATTTTATTCAAACAACATAGAAAACAAAATAAAATGACATTCCAAGAATATCACATCTCATGCAAAGAAGCAAATACTTAGGCTCAACCAATAATACCGATAATGGTTGATGAAGAAAAGTGGGATGCCTACCAGGGCATCCCCAAGCTTAGATGCTTGAGACTTCTTGGAATATTGTCTTTGGATGCCTTGGCATCCCTAAGCTTGAGCTCTTGTGTCTCCTTAATTCCTCCCATATCACGGTTTCCCTAAATCTCAAAAACTTCATCCACACAAAACTCAACAAGAACTCGTGAGATAAGTTAGTATAAATCAATGCAAAACCTTATCATTCTGTACTATAAAAAAACATGAAAATTATTATTTAACTTTGAATACTAAATGCCTCTGCATATTTAATACTCCTATCCTCAAATAGAATCATTAAACAAGAAAACATATGCAAACTTAACAGCAATATGTTTGAAGAGAACAATCTGTAAAGGATAGAAGAGGATTCATAGTTATTTCGCTCCAAACATTCTCAAAAAAAATACCACACTGTAAAAAATTTATTTAGCAGTAAGCTCAATTCATCACAAAGGTAAGCTAAATAAATTTTCTGTTTAAAACATCAAAGGGAAAATTTTCTGTGTGAAACCTCAAAGGTAAAACTCAATTCATCACAACAAGATAGAGAGGGGGAAAACACCATATGATCCAACTATATTAACAAAGCTCGCGGTACATTAAGATCATGCCAAATCAAGAACACGAGAAAGAGATCAAACACACAACAACTTGTACATACACCTAGCCTCGAGGGTGAACTACTCCCTCCTCATCATGGTGGCCACCGGGATGATGAAGATGGCCTTCGGTGATGATTTCCCCCTCCGACAAGGTGCCAGAATAGGGCTCCAGATGGTATTCTGAAGGAACATAGGATTGCGGCAGCAGAGTCGAAGTTCTAGGGTTATTTTTGGGGGTTTCTCTATTTATAGGGTTTTTCAGTGTTGGAATAGATACGTCTCCATCGTATCTACTTTTCCAAACTCTTTTGCCCTTGTTTTGGACTCTAATTTGCATGATTTGAATGGAACTAACCTGGACTGACGCTGTTTTCACCAGAATTGCCTTGGTGTTATTTTTGTGCAGAAATAAAAGTTCTTGGAATGACCTGAAACTTCACGGAGAATATTTTTGGAATTAATAAAAAATATTGGCGAAAGAATCAACCAGAGGGGACCCACCAGGCGACCACAAGGGTGGGGACGCGCCCTACCCCCTTGGGCGCAACCACCTGGCTTGTGCGTCCCACGAAGCTCCATCGACCTCAACTCCAACTCCATATATTCATGTTTGGGGAGAAAAAACAGAGAGAAGGATTCATCGCATTTTATGATACGGAGCAGCCGCCGCCGCCTCCTGTTCTTCATCGGGAGGGCTGATTTGGAGTCCGTTCGGGGCTCCAAAGAGGGGAAATCATCGCCGTCATCATCATCAACCACCCTCCATCGCTAATTTCATGATGATCACCACTGTGCGTGAGTAATTCCATCATTGGCTTGTTGGACGATGATGGGTTGGATGAGATTTACCATGTATCGAGTTAGTTTTGTTAGGGTTTGATCCCTTGTATCCACTATGTTCTGAGATTGATGTTGCTATGACTTTGCTATGCTCAATGCTTGTCACTAGGGCCCGAGTGCCATGAAAACAGATCTGAACCATTTATGTTTCCATGAATATATTTGTGTTCTTCATCTAATCTTGCAAGTTGTAGATACCTATTACGAGTTATGACCCGCATATCCCAAGGTGACAATAATTGGGATTCTTTCCGGTGATTACCGTAGTTTGAGGAGTTCATGTATTCACTAAGTGCTAATGCTTTGGTCCAGTTCTCTATTAAAAGGAGGCCTTAATATCCCTTAGTTTCCATTAGGACCCCGCTGCCACGGGAGGGTAGGACAAAAGATGTCATGCAAGTTATTTTCCATAAGCACGTATGACTATATTCGGAATACATGCCTACATTATATTGATGAATTGGAGCTAGTTCTGTGTCACCCTAGGTTATAACTGTTTCATGATGAATGCCATCCGACATAATTATCCATCATTGATCCATTGCCTACGAGCTTTTCACATATTCATCTTTGCTCAGTTACTTTGCCATTGCCACCGTTACAATTGCTACAAAATGCTACTACTACTTTTGCTACTATTACTGTTACTTCCATACTACTCTGCTACTAAATACTTTGCTGCAGATATTAACTCTTTCAGGTGTGGTTTAACTGACAACTCAGCTGCTAATACTTGAGAATAGTCTTTGTCTCCCCTTGTGTCGAACCAATAAATTTGGGTTGAATACTCTACCCTCGAAAACTGTTGCGGTCCCCTATACTTGTGGGTTATCAAGACCTTTTTCTGGCGCCGTTGCCGGGGAGCATAGCTGTTTTCTCTGAGTCACTTGGGATTTATATCTGTTGATCACTATGAAGAGTTTGAAAGATACCAAAACTAAGATCTATCCCTCTACTACGAGGGGAGGTAAGGAACTGCCATCTAGCTCTGCACTTGATTCACCTTCTGTTTTGAGTAAGCTTGCAACACCTACACTTGCTACTGATTCTGGTATGTCGCATGTTATTGATGATGCTACTTCTGCTATGAATGATGCTTATGATGCTACTACTTTGCTTGATAAAAATGTGCCACTGGGTGAATTACTTGATGAACATCTTGCTAGAGTTGGAACTGTTGATTATGCTGAAGAAGATGATATTTCTAAAACTGATGAAATTATTAAAACTGAAAACTTTGAAACACCTGTCAGACCTAGCTCTCCAATATATGAACTTCCTATTATGCCTGAGCGTTATGTTTTTTTTGACCTTGAAGACTGCAGGGCTTGCACCCCACATCATTTTATTGATAAAAAGAAGAAAACAGAGCAATACAAGGTTTCCTCAAGATGAGGAAAAAAGGAAAAAGAAACTACAGAAACCTAAAGAAGACTATACAAAAGAACTAGGAGAGGTGGGGGTGGGGGCAGGAAACTATACCTAATAATTATAGCATTTCATACAAAAATAAGTCCCCCTCAAGGAGGCAGGAAATCAATCCACTTTAACAGAGCATCCATGTATTTTCTTTTGATTCTATGAGAGAGGAGTGTAAGATCACCAATGAAACCATTTCTCCAAGCTCTGAAAGAAGGTCTGATGCTCCTGAAGGCCCTGTCATTCCTCACCTTTCAAATATTCCACCAAGCAGTAAAGACCACTTCCACAAAGAAAGGTTTGCTAGAATCCTTTCTAGCATTAAAAGCAATATCCACCATGTCATCACTATCCTTCCAAACAATTTGCAGATAGTTCCACACACAAACACTGAAATTGCACTGAAAGAAAAGATGATTTCTGTCCTCAAGTGTGCCAGTAGGACAGAGAACACATTCAGGGCCATCATTAATCCTCCAATGCCTCCTCTGGATCATGTACTTAGTGTTTACTATGTCCATTATAACAAGCCAAGCAAACATTTTGATGGACATGGTGCAGCAACTCTTCCAGATCCATCCCAAAATTGGGTTTGCTACCACAGGTTGATAAGCAAAATCACAATACTTTTTTGTAGTATATTCAGACTTCTTACCATGTCTCCACCTCCAAGAATCATGGTAGTCACTGTCCAATTGAAAAGAGCCCATCAAGGCTGAAAGTTGCTGCAAATCCTGAAAGGCTTGTTCAGACAAAGGCAAAAAGAAGAGGTTCTGGAGACTGCTGGCCTGAAAAGCTTCTCTGACTGAAATGTTTTTGTGGAGACAGAAGGAAAAGAGCCTGGGGAAGCAGTCTTGAAGCGGAACACAGTTGTTCCCAATTTGCCAGTAGTTAGACCAGAACAGAACAATGTCCCCTGTGTGAATCTCAATAGAAGTTACTGCCCTGAAATTTTCCATCAGCTTGCATACATCTCTCAACCAAAAAGACCCACATAGTATAGTGTCATGTGGGACCCTTTGGAAGTAGTAAGTATCCCAAATCAAATGGACCCATGGCACATCCATCTTGTTATAAAATTTATTCAGATGTTTAAGAAGAAGAGCTTCATTTTGCAAACCAAGGTTTAAGATACCAAGCCCCCCCTTGGATTTTATCCTGCAGACAAGAGGCCAAGCAGCCAAAGAGTGGCCTTTCTCCTGACCATACTTCCTCCATAAACATTGTCTTTGAATCCTTTCCAGTTGCTTGAGAATACCCTGAGGAATTGACAAACTACAAAGGAAAAAGATAGGTAATGAAGAAATGACAGAGTTGACCAGTTGTATTCTGCTCCCTTGAGGCAAAAACCAAGAGCTGGCTCTCAAACTTCTCTCCATGCAATCCACCAAAGGAAGAAGATCCACAATTTTAGGTCTGGTAGTCCCCACAGGCAATCCCAAGTATGTGAAAGGCAGAGTACCTAAATTGCAGCCAAAAACAGTAGCCAGGGCAGCAGCATTATGAGCATTCACATTGATGGGATACATGGAGGATTTATGAAAGTTGATTTGGAGACCAGTTGCCAGAGAAAAAGAATGCAACATTGATTTCAGTGCCTGCAATTGATCACTGTCCGCTTTCAGAAAAGCAGTGTATCATCAGCATATTGCACAACAGGAAAGTCAGGATCATGAGTTGGCAAATGCCTGCTGATTAAACCTTGCTACAGAAGATCATTAATTAAAGTTTGCAGGAGATCAGCATCAATAACAAAAAGCAAGGGAGAGATAGGATCCCCTTGCTTAACACCACACTTGCATTTAAAATGATTTCCAGGCACTCCATTTAGCAGAACAGAAGAAATTCCAGATGACAACAACTGTTTAATCCATGTGATCCATCTATTATCAAAACCCTTTGCAACAAGAATCCTGATGATAGCCTGATGCTGAATTGAATCAAAAGCCTTTTCAAAATCTAACTTGAGCAAAAGGATGGGCTGTTTAGATTGGTTGCACTGATGGATATACTCAAAAGTCCAAGCAAGACAATCCTGGATTGTTCTTGATTTTATGAAGCCATACTGATTTTTATGCACACACTTGGTGATCTCCTCCTGAAATCTGTTAGCAGCTAGCTTTGTAAGAAATTTTAGACCAACACTAGTGAGTGAAATAGGCCTAAAGTCTCCCACACTCTCTGGAGTCTGCTTCTTTGGGATCAGAGTGATGAAAGCATCATTGAGATTCTCCAATTGAACATTTCCTGCATGAAATTCATGTACCAACCTAATAAAATCAGGAGAGATGATGTGCCAACATTTTTTCAAAAAGAGCCCATTGAAACCATCAGGTCCAAGTGCCTTATCAATGGGCATTTCTTTAATAACCTGCTCAATCTCCTTCAGATCAAAGGGTTTAGTGAGCACATCAAGGCCATGAACAAAAGGTATTAAAGATAATATTTTCTCATCCAAGACAATGGGCCTAACAGTACCAATTCTGTTTTTGAAGGAAGTTAAAAACTCCTTGGCCATTACCTCATGGTCAGTAGTGACAGTGCCATCAGACAACAATAGACTAGCAATGGAATTCTTTCTGAATCTCTCAGTTGCCATGGCCTGGAAAAACTTGGAGTTTTCCTCCCCCACTTTGATATACCTGATGGTACATCTCTTCTTCCAGTAAAGATATTGCAGGTGGAGGAGATGCTCATGATGCAATTTAGCAATCTTCCTAAAGTTGCTCTCAGGTGTGGACAGAATCCTCATGTCCTCCAGATTATCCAAGCAAAGAATTACCCAATTGCATTTCTCAATTAATCCTTTAATGTGTGATAAACTTTTCTGCCATTTCTTTAAAGCAAACCTCAAGGACTTTAGTTTATCCACAATGATTGCTGATATATGCAATATTTGAGAGGGACGAGCCCAAACTTCCTGCACACAGTCCATGAAACCTGGCTGGTGAACCCAATAATTCTCAAACCGAAATATATGTGCCTTTGGGATTGATGTACTGATAGAAATCAAACATGGCACATGGTCTGACGCAGTTTTAGCAAGAGGAGTCACCTGCGTCATTGGGTATAAGTTAATCCAACTGGCCGAGGTAAAAACCCAATCAAGTTGTTCCAGCAGTGGTGTGTCCTGCATGTTAGACCACGTAAATTTTCTCCCTTTTAAAGGAAGTTCCAACAGTCCCAAATGGCCAATAATTTCATTGAAAATAAACATATCGTCAATATCGCCTCCCGGGAGGTTCCTATTATCCAGAGACCGAATAAAGTTAAAATCTCCCATCAACATCCACTTCTGTTCTGGGTCAATATCTAAATTATAAATCCATGAAACAAACTCATCCCGCAACTCGCCCTGACAGGGGCCATAAACGTTCACAAGAAACCATTCCTCATTATTATGAACAGAGGTAAAGTGCATAACAATGGCAAAAGGCTGAACTTCCAGAAGAGTGCCATGAAACATGTCAGAACGCCACGCAGTTAATAACCCCCCCGAACCTCCTCTCGAGGGAGACTCAACAAACTGATCGAAGCCACCAGGACAAATGCTTTTGATAGTTGCACGTGAGCAAGAAGTTAGCTTAGTCTCCTGGAGACAAACGACAACACACTGACTTTCAGTCACTTTCTCTCTGACAGATCGTTGGCGCGTATCACAATTTAAACCACGCACATTCCAACATATCACTTTCCAGTTACGCGTTGAAACACGATTCATTAACAAATAAAGGAAAGTAGAGCAAATTCTGCATTGCACCTAGTGCTATGACACCCAAAAGACAGTAATGTTCAGAGTCACCACTTGCCACAACTCTAACAAGGTCCAGTGCAACAAAAAAATAAACAAGCAGAACTGGCACTCCAGGCCATAATAGTGCAGATAGCATAAACATTAATCTGAAGACGAAGACGAGGCCTCCCGTGGATTAGCCATAAGCCTGTCCACCGTTAGAAGAGAGGGATCAATCTCCAGTTTAGCTCCCACAGCCTGCAGCACATGGATGGGGGTGTGCGGTGGTGCAGGAGAATTCTTGGCTTCAGGTACACCTTCAGAAGTGTGCTGGGCCTTCTCCTCCATGGGTTGGGCCTTGTCCTCCATGGGCTTGGCGCGAGGGCGCTTCTTAGATGGTTGTAGTGAGAGCTGCTGAAAGACCACATTTTTGAAGCCATCCAACTTTTCCGCGCTTCGAGTGCAATGTCGAAGTGACGTATCAACCACAGGCACCTTCTTCTTTCCCTTCTGCTTCTTTCCAACTGATTGTTCCACAGAAAAACCACAAGCGAAGGATAAAGCTGAACTGAGTAAGAAATAGGAGAAAATTCAGAAACAACCTCATCAATAATAGGAGCTGGATCCAAAGGAGCTGGCCATTCCTCAAACAAGGCCCTGGCCATAGGGCGCTTTATCATCACAGACTTTCTTGCAGAGACAACACTCGGCAGAGAGGCAGTCAACAAAGACATCATCCTTGATTCATCAAAAGCTATGGACCAAGACCGCTTGGAGTAAACAATTGTGCCCATTGGTTTGAAGAAAATGGACCTTGGAACTTCCTTAACAGAGAACTCAAACATCAGGTTAAGAAACGATCTTCTCCATATCATGTCCGGAGGAAGAGGGGGTCCTGCCACAATGCGAGCCATTCCAATAAATATCTCATGGTGTTGAATGAAAGGCGGTTGATAAGGCACAATGGCCAACAAGTTTTCCTCGACGCTAGGATGCGGTGGAGGAACCTGTTGATCTGGCAGATGCACATTCAGCTGTTGCTGGGGTTCAATATCGTGGTCCTACTGATCCACAGAAAAGGAGCATTCCGGTTGATCAATAATAATAGAAATCTAATCTTGTTCTGGAGCAGCCGGCTGCGGAGCCTGGACATCTTCAGTGTCATCTCCCCACGTCGCATTGCCCCAACCGGGTGCATCATTCACTGGAGGTGGAGGAGGAGCTACCGGATCATCATTCCAACCCAACATTGGGTAAGGAGGCAACACAAACATCAGATTATCTTGTACAAGATTGCCATGCATTGGATGTGGGTTCCCGTCCAGAGGCATAGGATCTTCATCATTCGGCATTTGGTCTACAAAATCCGCACCAAAAACATAGCAGGCGGCAGTCCAGGAAACTTGGGCGCCACCCCACTTCGCATAATCTCCAAAAACCACATCACGAGGAACCAAAGGCGTATCAGGAAAACTAGCCTCCACCAAAGTACGGACTAGATACGGATCCTCACTGTCCCAAGAAATAAACTTCCCGAAAGTGCCAACCGCTTGTGAGATGAACTCAGTAGTGCGATAGTCTAACGGGATCCCAATGAACATCAGCCAACCCTTGCGAAAACCATGTGCCCCTTTAAAATTTCCCCCTCATCATGCTTCAGAAATCTCAGAAAGCGATCATTGCCCAACGGAAAGGGAGCATGCTGAACTAAGGTGTATCTAACTTATGGATCCCTCACTTGGAACAGACCGACTCCATGAAACCATGGCTGAGCAGATCGGATCAAAATACCTCTGTTCTGCAGAAATTGGACGACTTCCTCCCGCACCGGCCCGAGCGGCCCCTCCGGCGTAGGCATCACCTCCGCGACCATGTAGTCCTCATGGCAAAAGGGTGGACGAGCAGCAGGCGTGAAGAAAGTCCGAGGAAGACGACGGTCACCGCCATCAATGATGTGGTGACCCGTAGGCACAAAGCGCTGCAGATCAAGCTCAAAGTTCGCCATGGAAGAGCAAGAAGCTTGGGTGTGGTTTTCTTTGGGTTGGGGAGAGGGAGGATGCAATGAGGGCTGCTGCGATGGGACTGGGCAGTCTATCCCAATAACTCCGGTCTTCCCATGAGACGCAGCAGATTCCGATAAAATCATATTTTGTTGCACTGGAATTGGCTTCCAAACCAATCCATTGGAGCGCGCGAAATCATTACAGTTGCGACTAGAATGACCAGGACGGGAGCAAGCCGCACAGACCGCTCGCATTCCACATGTCACAGACAAGTGGCCCCTCTGTGAGCAAAGAGTGCATGTAACCACGCGGTCCACCATGTCATCAACCATGGCTTTAAACTGCCTCGCGGCCTCTTGAGAGGAAGGAATAGCGTGACAACCCTCAAACGTGCTTGCATCAGAAGGGCTAGATGGCCCAAATGCAATTGGGTTCTGCAACACAGGTGGGCTGACTGGCTGGTTGACCACAATCGGTGCAACTCGACCACTAACCAGTGGGCTCAGTCTAGGAGATGAAAGCCCAGAAGCAATTGGGGTATGCAGCGGTGGGCTAATAACCTGGTGGGTCTCCAAAGAAGATGGGCCAGCCTCGGTACAAATATTTTGAAAAGAAGCTAGTCCCGCCTCCGCAATCTATGCAGCTGTGATCGCCGCAATCGCAGGGGACAGATCCTCAGAAACCGGATCACTCACCGGAGCAGGGAAAGCCGGCCGGCTCAACTCCGGCAATGGAATGACCGTGCCAAACACAATGGGTGGACAAGCCACCGTCCAAAGCAATTCCGCAGGAGGGGATTGATGAATAACAACACGCTCTTGGGCAGGAAGATCATAGCCAGTGTCCATGATTGTATCAATACATTTTTGCGTAGCCGGGTATCTATATCCCTTGCAAGATTCAGTTTAGGCCTTGTGTAGACGGGTATCGAACGTAGCAAAAGATAGTTTTTTTCTAGCAGATTCAGCAGACTTAATAGCAGATCTAACAGGAGGTTTATGCATAGCCAAAAGGCCTAAACTTGATCGACGCTTAGTAGGACTAACTAGAATCCATTCAGCATCGCATTCCTTCCTCCAGATCCTAAGCTCTCTAATCCAATTAGGGCCCCCATTGCCCCACAAGTGAAAATAGCACTTGAACAGATCACAAGCAAACGGACGAAGATCCATAATAATAAAACCAACTTGCTTGCAAGAAACATGGAAAGAGTAAACCTTGTCTTTGACGTGTGCCACCTGAAGATCAATTGCCGAACCTCCAATTGCAGCTTCTAATGCCGCCGCCACAGAATCCTCAGAGAGACAGAAGGCATGACGGCTGAAGGAGACAATCAAAATAAAAGATCTTCGACACCCCAACGGATGGATTGTGTGCCCCGTAGATCTGAAAACCTCATCAGAAAAAACCCTATCCTTGGAGAAATCCAAGCCAAGGGTAGATCCACCAGAAGAACCCATAGGAGATGGGTATAGCTGTGATCCAAAGAGGACGCCGGAGAGGATGATCGGAGGGGATCCACAGATTAGTGGGGAAGGTAGGAGATCGCCGGTGAGAGAGTCGTCGCCGGGGTGGATGGTGGGAGCGTCATCCTGAGTGTTATGTTATGGATGGAGAGGTAGCTAGGGACTTTCCTGCTTGTAAGGATAGAGATGATCTTAAGAAATATTATGCAAGTGGAAAGAAAAATCTTTGAATGCTAGAATGCAAGATGATCCTAAGTTTGCTACTTCACCTATCTTTGTTACTAATAAGGATTATGAATTCTCTGTCGATCCTGAGTTAATTACTTTGGTTGAATCCAATCCTTTCCATGGTTATGAATCTAAAACTGTTGTGGCACATCTTACTAAATTTAATGATATAGCCACCCTATTTTCTCATGAGGAAAAAATTCGCTATTACTATATTCTTAAGTTGTTTCCTTTCTCATTAAAGGGTGATGCTAAGACATGGTTTAATTCTCTTGCTCCTGGTTGTGTGCTTAGTCCCTAGGATATGATTTACTACTTCTCTGCAAAATATTTTCGAAACAAGCTGCCTTATAGGAAATATTTAACTTTGTGCAAATTGAAGAAGAGAGTCTCCCACAAGCTTGGGGAGGCTTCTCCAATTACTTAATGATTTTCCTGATCATCCTCTCAAGAAAAATGAAATACTTGATATCTTTTATAATGGACTAACCGATGCTTATAGGGACCACCTAGATAGTTGTGCTGGTTGTGTTTTCAGGGAATGAACTGTTGAGCAAGCTGAATTGCTATTGAATAATATATTGAGTAATGATAATGATTGGACACTTCCTGAACCAACTCGTAAGCCAACTCCGAAGAAAAGAGGTATTCTATTTCTTAGTCCTGAAGATATGCAAGAGGCACAGAAATCTATGAATGAAAAGGGTATTAAAGCTGAAGATGTTAAGAATTTACCGCCTTTTGAAGAAATACATGGTCTTGATAACCCGACACAGGTAGTAGAGGTCAATTCTTTCTATAGATTTGATGAAGGTGATATTCCTCATAATAAGTCTGCTAGTCAATGCAAGGATGAGTTTGATGCATACATACAAAATGCTGGCCTTGAGGACTTCTTGTCAGATAAGTGCCGACAATACTATCACCTCATTGATTCATTTGTGCGAAGATTTAAATTTACATCCCACCGTAATACTCATACTGTCCTGTTTGATCTTTATGGTAAATCTTATACCATGGACCTATAAGATTTTAGTGATGCATGCAAAATCCCACAATGGAGCATTCTTAGTGAGCCTCGCAAAACTGAGTATAATGATTTCCTTGCTAGTATCACTCTGGGAAAAACTACAGATATCACACAAGCCTCCATGGGGAGCATTCATTTTCCTTCCATACATTACTTTGCTCTCTTTATAGGTAGATGCATTAATGGTAAACATGATCATAGCCACCTTTGTGCATCGGAACTTAGTGTCCTCAAGTGTGCAGTGTTGGGTGATAAGCGATATAACTTAGGGGACATTATTGCGAGGAGATTACACCTTAATGCTAAATATGGAGATTTATTTGGTGGTATTTATGCCACCCGTTTAGCTAATTATCTTGGGGGTACCAATAAAGGAGAATGACATTGAACTACCACCTGCTTTCCTTGATTATAATGCTTTGGTACGCTATCAGTTTCTTGTAAGGAACGAACAGTCCCTCCTATACCGACTAATCTTTGACAGACAACATGCTGTCCATATTACCCTTCCTGCTCCTGCCTTCTTTAACTTTCAGGTAAAAGGGAGATATTTTATAACTAGAGAGGAGGAAAACGAGTATCAGAAATGGAGGCCGCTCGCCTTCATGCTGCAGCCCTTCAGGAAGTAGCTGCCGCATCCCAGTACAACCCCGACTACAACTTTGGATATCCGCCAGGCTAGCCGTGGCCCTAGACCAACTTAGGCCAAAAGCCGTAATTCTCACCGACATTACATTCATGTTTACACACTCATTCCAGTTGTCGGTGTTCATACTTTTTCATTGTATTATCCATGCTTGTTCATTTTCCTTTTCCCGCTTTCTTCTTGTGTGTTTGAATATTTTTGAGAAAAACCAAAAAAATAGTTGTAGCTTCTGTTTAGTTTCCTTTCCATGTTTATGTAGTAGTATTAAAGAAAACCCAAAAAGATTTCTCGTTCTTCTTTTGCATGTTGGGAGATTTCCCGTGTATATAGTTTTTCTCGTTCTTGTTATACTTTCTTCAGAAAAACAAAAACTCCAAAAACATTTTAGTGAGTTTCTTTGAAATTCTTTTTCTTTTCTTTGGGGGTCGAGAGGATAAGACCACGATGAAAATGTTGAGTGGCTCTCATATGCATTATTGTTGATCTAACCAAGAGCCTATATTACCTTGTTTTCTCCTTTGAATAAATGTTTGCAGATTCCAGCTTAGTCCAATGCACATGCACTATTATTATTATTACTCACATTGTTCAGTCGTGCAAGTGAAAGGCAATAATAATGATATATGATGAAATAATTGAGATGAGGAAAAGCTGGTACGAACTCGACCTATCTTGTTTTTGTAATTATGATTAGTTCATCGTTCTTGATTTAGCGCATTATGAATGAAACATGTTTGCAATGACAATTAGAGATTACAATTACTCATGCCATGCTTAATTAGCTAGGAGTTTATAATGGTTTACCTTGCGTGCCAACATGCTTTTAAAATGGTTGTGATCTAGTATGATAGGATGGTATCCTCCTTTAAATGATTCAATTGGCTTGACATGGCACATGTTCACGCATGTAGTTGAAACAAAATCAACATAGCCTCCACAATATTTATGTTCATGTTGATTTATATCCTACTCATGCTTGCACTCAATGTTGGTTAATCTCAATGCATGTTTATGACTATTGTTGCTCTCTAGTTGGTCGCTTCCCAGTCTTTTTCTAGCCTTCACTTGTACTAAGCGGGAATACTGCTTGTGCATCCACTTCCATAAACCCAAAGTTGTTCCATATGAGTCCACCATACCTACCTATATGCGGTATTTACCTGCCATTCCAAGTAAATTTGCATGTGCCAAGCTCTAAACCTTCAAATGATAATTTTTTTGTATGCCCGAATCGCTCATGTAGAGACTAGGGGCTGTCAGTATCTTCCATGCTAGGTGGGTTATTCTCACGATGAGTGGACTCCGCTCATCCCTTCACGAGAAAATGGTTGGTAATTGGGATGCCCAGTTCCATGCTCAAATCAAATCAAAATATAACTTCAAACAAAACTCCCCCAGGATTGTTGTTAGTTGGATAGTACCCGTTGTTTCACACCAGCCGTGGAGTGTGCTTGTTGGTGGTGGGGGAGTAAAAACTTTACCATTCTGTTTGGGAACCGCCTATAATGTATCTAGTATGGAATATACGAGATCTCTTGGTTGTTATGTTGACAATGAAAGCATACCGCTCAAAATATTATTTATCTCTGTTTCAAAAAATCGAGCTCTGGCACCTTTGCAAATCCCTGCTTCCCTCTGCGAAGGGCCTATCTATTTACTTTTATGCTGAGTCATCATCCTCTTATAAAAAGCACCAATTAGAGAGCACCACTGTCATTTGTATGCGTTGTTATTAATTGATATTGAGTATGACTGTGAATGGATCTCTTTTACCATGAATTACAATATCTAGTCAGTCCTCGATCTTCAGGGGTGCTCTGCATTTATGTTTTGCGGTCTCGGAAAGGGCTAGCGAGATACCATTCTGTTATATCATATCATGATTGTTTTGAAAAAGTGTTGTCATCCGACAATTATTAGTATTGCTCTCTAGTTGATTGTGCAATTGATATGAGTAAATGTGAGACCTAAATGTTATTGTGAATATGGTTAGTTCATAATGTTTGTTGAAAACCTGAATGCTGGCTATAAATATTTGCAACAACAAGATCAAACAGAGTTTGTAAAAGTTTTTCTTTATCACTTTCAGTTTATCAACTCAATTGCTTGAGGACAACCAATGGGTTAAGCTTGGAGGAGTTGATAAGTCTCCATCGTATCTACTTTTCCAAACTCTTTTGCCATTGTTTCAGACTCTAATTTGCATGATTTGAATGGAACTAACCCGGACTAACGTTGTTTTCAACAGAATTGCCTTGGTGTTATTTTTGTGCAAAAATAAAAGTTCTCAGAATGACCTAAAACTTCACGGAGAATATTTTTGGAATTAATAAAAAATATTGGCGAAAGAATCAACCAGAGGGGATCCACCAGGCGACCACAAGGGTGGGGGCGCGCCCTACCCCCTGGGCGCGCCCCCTGGCTTGTGGGTTCCACGAAGCTCCACCGACCTCAACTCCAACTCCATATATTCACGTTCAGGGAGAAAAAAACAGAGAGAAGGATTCATCACGTTTTACGATACGGAGCCGCCGCCACCTCCTATTCTTTATCGGGAGGGCAGATCTGGAGTCCGTTCAGGGCTCCGGAGAAGGAAAATCGTCGCCGTCGTCATCATCAACTATCCTCCGTCACCAATTTCAGGAAGCTCACCGCCGTGCGTGAGTAATACCATCGCAGGCTTGCTGGACGGTGATGGATTGGATGAGATTTATCATGTAATCGAGTTAGTTTTGTTAGGGTTGGATCCTTTGTATCCACTATGTCATGAGATTGATGCTGCTATGAGTTCTCTATGCTCAGTGCTTGTCACTAGGGTCCGAGTGCCATGAATTAAGATTTGAACCCTTTATGTTTCCATGAACATATTTGTGCTCTTGGTCCAATCTTGCAAGTTGTAGACACCTATTATGAGTTATGATCCGCATACCCCAAGGTGACAATAATTGGGATTCTTTCCGGTGATTACCGTAGTTTGAGTAGTTCATGTATTCACTAAGTGCTAATGCTTTGGTCCGGTTCTCTATTAAAAGGAGGCCTTAATATCCATTATATTGATGAATTGGAGCTAGTTCTGTGTCACCCTAGCTTATAACTATTGCATGATGAATGCCAACCGACATAATTATCCATCATTGATCCATTACCTGTGAGCTTTTCACATATTGATCTTTGCTCAGTTACTTTGTCGTTGCCGCTATTACAATTGCTACAAAACTGCTACTGCCACTTTTGCTACTGTTACCATTACTTCCATACTACTTTGCTACTAAATACTTTGCTGCAGATATTAAGTATTTCAAGTGTGGTTGAATTGACAACTCAGTTGCTAATACTTGAGAATATGCTTTGGCTCCCCTTGTGTGGAATCAATAAATTTGGGTTGAATACTCTACCCTCGAAAACTATTGCGATCCCCTATACTTGTGGGTTATCGGGAATCACACAAAAAGGAGCTATGATGGGCTCACGAGGCACCACGACAGCATCACCCCCTGGGCGCGCCCTGGTGCCTCGTGGGCTCCTCGTGGCTCTTCTAGTACTCCCATAAGGGTTCGGGGGTCTCTTTTGTTCCAAAAAGAATCATCAAAAGTTTCAGCCCATTCCGAGAACTTCTATTTCTGCACGAAAAACAACACCATGATAGTTCTGCTGAAAACAACGTTAGTCCGGGTTAGTTCCATTTAAATCATATAAAATTACACCCAAACATATAAAATTGTGGTAAACATGGCATGAATACTTCATAAATTATAGATACGTTGGACACGTATCAGGGCGTACCCAGCGCACGCGGGCTTAGCATCTTGGCTTGTGAAATTAGTACCCATGAAAAAAAATCTCTACTCCTAATGTCTCACTTGGTAGGATAGCATGGTTTTTTGTCTCCCACTTTCATCTGGTTTTCTCGACTGTTATTTTCGTCTCCCCTCCCACCACCCCATCGGTTTATTTTTGCGTCACCCTCTCACAAAAAAATTGAACAGATCAGAACTTTCCATGCTGGTGCAAGTTATTTAGTAATGTCTTTATGTGAAAGAATCAACCACGATCAATCTCTAAATATCAAATCTAAATTAATTAACCTTACCTTAAATCACTCAATCACATTAATTAGGAAACAAATAGCCAATTTTAAGAAAATTAATGTGTAAATCATAACAAATAAATCTCATTATTAAAGCATTATGTACTTACTTAATTTGTAATGGAATATTATCTCTACTCCTAGCCTAAAGGAGCCGTCCGTATGTCGTTCGCTCATTCCCACAGCCTCAATCAACCAAATACTTCTCTCGCTTCGTTCCCCATGCAGTGGTAAACAGAATTCCTCCCCTTCTATCTTCTTCCATATGCACTTATAAGGAAAATAATTGAGAGATGGAAACCCACGCATAGATATCAATCCCCTTCCCCTCTCTCGTTCTCTTTTTTTGACAGAATGGCAGTAGGGGGAGCAGTCCTACAGTTTTTTCATATATCTATATAAATGGGAGGTTTACATAGACATATCAGCTACTTTTACATCATTTGTGTGAACCACAGTTAGGGTGGGATTAGCACAACCAGACAAAGTGTAAGGTGGAGAACATACAATAGAATTACAGAAAGAAATCAGAGAAGCTCTATGTGCTGCTTTAACAGTATGCTGGAGTAAAATCAGATCTTCTTTGAAGCGTTTGAGCCAAGAACCCACACTAGGAGCCAGTCCTCTGAAATGCTTATTATTCCTCTCCTTCCATATGCTCCAAGTCGTGGTTAAGAATGTTTCAAAGAAGAAAGGGTTCGGCCAGGTGTCTTTTGTGGCTTGAAGGAGAGTGAGCCGGCAGTCAAACGATGGCCAGTCTATGTGTAATCTAGCCCAACAACTCTGACTGAAAGGACATGTAAAGATCATATGGTCCACTGTTTCCTCAAAGTGCTGGCCGCATAGGATGCAATTGAAGTTGTTCCCTATATTGTAGTGCCTCCTCTTCAACATGTTGCGAGTGTTGAGCCTGTCATGAAATAAGAGCCAACCAAATACTTTGATTTTCATAGTGCACTTAGACTTCCAAAGTTGACTGAAGGCTGGATGTGCTTCCCCGTCTCTAAAGTAGTTGTTGTAGTAATCCTTCGGCTTATAAAGTGTTGAGCCCCAAAGATAGTACCAAACATCATGGAGTGGAATCGAGGGGGAAATCCAAGTTGATTGTGATTGAATATTGTCGGCATTCTGGGAACGGGGGTCCCTAGACTTGCCTGCCTGCGGCCTGCGGCGTGGCTCAAGTGGTGGCCTAGCACGACCCATCTTCATCAGCACAAGACTCAAGACCCTCGCGAGGGGCCAAGCCTCATGGGGCGAACGACGCAAGGCTTCCTCAGGGACGGCCTCGCCAGGCAGGCTCGCGAGGAGGCGGAGAGATCAAGGCAGGGTACCTCACGAGGTGCTCGTGACGCAAGCCATGACGATAGAGACCAGACAGGCGCCAGCCGGGCACCGGCCTGTGCAGTGTCCTTGTTTCCTCTTTGGTGCCAAGGGGGCAAGCACAGACGCGGAGTACCGAGGCATCAGGCAAAGGTTGCCATTTCAGTGCAACGAGACCAAGGCCAGCGGAGCGGTAGGATGGAGGTCACCGTGGAGCCCAAGACGGCGTCATCGCCAGTGCTTTTGGCAGCCAAAGACCGACTTTAGTCAGGATAACTTGTACTAGATGTTCCCCTTCAAAATGGCCGTTGTTGGTGCCCTTCCCGCTCAATATTTGGGAAGAGGACCAGGGCCTCTATAAATAGGACTAGCCACCACAGAGGAAAGGGGGACAGATCGAGTGCTCATTAGTGAGAGAGAGGCGATCGAACTCACTAAGAAGTTCATCGCACCAGCTCAAGAATACCTCTCGCGAGGCTGTTCTTCCCTTGTACTATTCATCATTGGCCCAGAGGCAATCCACCACACCACACCCTAGAGTAGGGTATTACACCACAACGGTGGCCTGAACCAGTATAAATCTCGTGTCCCTCTTGTTGTTCATCGTTTTGAGCTTAGATCCCATGAGGCAATCGGACGTAGATCGGTAGGGGGAGATCTTCGTGCGCACCCCAGAGTTTGAACCTTAAGGGTCTGCCGGAACCCCACATCCGACATTTGGCGCGCCAGGTAGGGGGTGCGTCGGAGCTCTCCCTTCTGTCGACCCGATCTCCATCAGCGCCGCGCTCCGCCTTCATGGCGGGCAACGCACTGCCCGCTCCGGCTCTCGACGCTGGCGCGGAAACAAGGGGGCTCCGAGCCCTGGCCCCCGCCTTGCGACAGGTGCGGTGGCCAAACAAGTTCAAGCCGGAGATGCCGCCGCGCTATGATGGCGCGGCCGACCCGCTGGCCTTCCTGCTGGCATATGAAGAAGCCGTCCTCAAGGCCGGAGGCGACGACAAGGTCATGGCTAACTGGCTGCCCATGGCCCTCACCGGCGTCCCGCGCATGTGGCTGCTCCACCTACCAGCGGCTTCTGTGGCCTCCTGGGAAGAGTTGCGCGACCTCTTCCTCGCCCATCATGCTGCGCTAGCACCCCCAGTCATCGCAGCTATCCTGGGCGGATCGCAGGCACCACCTTCAAGCCTCCACGTCAAGCCGTTCGTCCGCCAGGTCACCGCCGTCCTCAAGCGCCGTGAAGCCCCCCGGGCTGGGTGGCACCCACGGCTGATTTGACCTTCAGCTTGGACGACCACCCCTCCAACACCGCTTGTTCGGGCGCACTCCCGACGTTGTGCACCCCCACCATCTACCAGGTGGCCGTCACCAGGACCCCCATCGACGGCGGTGCCGGCCTCAACGTGCTCTCGGTGGAGGCCTTCAGCCTCCTCCACGTGCCGCTAGAGCGGCTTCAACCCAGCAGGCCCTTCTCGGGCGTCAGAGGCAGTTCCACCGGCTCCCTAGGGCATATCGGCCTCCCTATGACCTTCGGCACCTATGACAACTTCCGCACGGAGCTGATCGACTTCGACATCACCCCCATCGGCCTCCCATACAACGTCATCCTTGGCTACCCAACATTGGCCCAGTTCATGGTAGCGACTCACCCGGCGTACAACCTCATGAAGATGCCCGGGAGCAGCGGTGTCCTCACCGTGTCTGGAGACACAAGAGATGCGCTGCAGGCGCTCAAGCTCGTTTTGAAGACGGCCGTGGTGGCGCAGCCCGCCAGCAGCTATTCACCCAAGACAAAGCGGAAACCAAGCAAGTGCCGGTCGACGAGGATGGATCCTCCGCGCCACCTTCACCATAGGCGCCAACCTCGATCCTGAGCAGGAGGAGGCCTTGGTGAAATTCCTGCGCACAAACATGGAGGTGTTTGCGTGGGAACCTGATCAGCTGGCAGGGGTCCCTAGGGGCGTAATTGAACATCATCTCAACGTGTGCCCCAACGTGCGCCCCATGAAGCAGAAGGCAAGGCGACAGTCCACTGAAAAACAAGCCTTCATCGTCCAAGAAACCCGCAAGTTAGAGGTAGCAGTCGTCATTCGCGAGGTCCACTATCCTGAATGGCTGGCCAACCCTGTTGTTGTGCCAAAAAAGGGAGGAAAGGAACGCATGTGTGTCGACTTCACCAACCTCAACAAGGCCTGCCCACAGGATCCATTCCCGCTCCCTCGCATCGACCAGATCGTCGACTCTACCGCCGAGTGTGACCTATTGTGCTTCCTGGATGCCTTCTTGGTCTATCACCAGATCAAGATGGCGGTAGAAGACATAGAGAAAACGGCCTTCCTGACCCCGTGTGGGGTGTACTGCTATACCTGCATTCCATTCGGGTTGCACAACGCAGGCGCGACCTTTTAGCGGCTGATGCACATCGCCTTGGGCCGGCAGCTCGGGAGAAACAGTGAAGCTTACGTCAATGATATTGTGGTAAAGTCTCGGGAGGCGAAAACCCTGATACAGGACCTGGAAGAAACCTTCGTGAGCCTCCGTGAAGTAGATCTGCGGCTCAATTCGGAGAAGTGCGTATTTGGGGTCCCTCGGGCAAGCTTTTGGGCTTCCTCGTATCCCACATGGGCATCAAGGCCAACCCGGAGAAGGTCAAGGCAGTCGAAGACATGAGTCCACCGAAGACCCTCAGGGAAATGCAGAAGCTCATCGGGCGAGTAACCACGTTGGGATGCTTCATCTCCAAGCTGGGAGAGCGGGCACTGCCATTCTTCAAGCTGAGGAAGTAGAAGGGCCCATTTGAGTGGACTGAAGAGGCCGACAAGGCATTTCAAGATCTCAAGAAGTACCTTACCAGACCTCCGGTGATGGTAGCTCCGCGCCCTCGGGAGCCCCTGGTGCTCTACCTTGCAGCCACCCGCTACTCCGCCAGCGCAGCCCTGGTGGCGGTTAGAGAGGAGCGCCGGGCCAAGGCCATGCCGGCCGCCGCCCCGACTGAGGCAGAGCAAAGCCAAGAAGGCCTCACGAAGACCACGACTACAGCAGATAAAGATCAGCCTCAGCAGTGGGATGCACCTGGAGCGGAGAAGGCCTCACCAGGCAACCAAATGCTGGGGGCTCTGTCGTCTCAGGAGGCGCCTCAACCTCTGGAGGAAACGGACTCCGCCAGCACCCTCAACCTCGTCGAGCACCCCGTATACTTCGTCAGCACGGTGCTACGGGACGCAAGGGCACAGTACCCCATACCCCAAAAGCTCCTCCTTGTGCTGTTAGTGGCTTCACGCAAGATGCGGCACTACTGTCAAGGCCATCCCATCAAGGTTGTCTCGGCATACCCCTTGGAAAGGGTACTCAGGAGCCCCAACTCAGCTGGAAGATTCGTTGAATGGAACATCGAGTTGCAAGCATTTTAGCTGGAATTCAGCACGACCAGAGTCATCAAGGGAGCCGCACTTGCAGATTTCTTGGCAGAATGGGCAGAGGCGCCAGGGCTCAGAGCGGGTGAGGACTGGTCGCTCAACCCGGGAAGTGAATCGCCGGATGGCTGGGTCATGTACTTCGATGGGGCGTTCTCGCGACAGGGCGACTATGTTGTGCAACTCTGGTTCCAGCATGGAGAAAAGGTCTCCAACAACATAGCAGAATACGAGGGCCTGATAGCGGGCTTGAAGGCTGCAGCTGCCTTGGGGGTAAAGCGCCTCACCATCAAGGGCGATTCACAGCTCCTCATCAATTTCTCCAACAAGGTGTTCGAGCCGAAGGACGAACACATGGAAGCATATCTTGCGGAGGTCCGTAGGATGGAGAAATAGTTTTGGGGGCTGGAGTTGCAACATGTGCCCCGCGGCACCAATCAAGAGGCTGATCACATCGCTAGGAGGGCGTCCAGGCGGTTGCCTGAGTAGCCTGGTATCTTCGAGGAGCGACTCTTCAAACCCTTAGCGGCACCATCACTATCGAGCATAGCACAACCTCGGGAGGAGCTCCCTCAATCGCTTGCCTCGGGAGCCCCGGCCTATGGCCCGACCTCAGGGGCACGCCTGCTCCTGGCGCTGGAGCCTCAGGAGGGATGTTGGACCGCGGAGTTCAAGGATTACTTGGTGTAAGGGATCCTGCCAGAAAAGGAGGAGGACGCGAAACGCGTGGCACGACAGGCTATGGCCAACTGCATCCAAGCGGGGAGCTCTACCGGAAGCGGCCGAAGGACGTTAGTGTACGTTGCATCTCCAGGGAGCAAGGAAAAGAGCTACTGGCAGACATTCACGGTGGAGACTACGGGCACCACTCGTCTTCGCGCACACTCATCGGCAAGGCGTTCCGCAGCGGTTTCTACTGGCCAACAGCACTCAACGATGCAACCGAGCTGGTAAGGGCTTGTGAAGCCTGTCAATTCCACGCCAAGTAAATTCACCAGCCAGCTCAGGGCCTTCAGACCATTCCCCTCTCGTGGTCGTTCGCTGTCTGGGAACTGGACATCCTTGGCCCATTTCCTCGGGCGCCAGGGGGCTACCGCTACCTCTACGTCGCCGTTGACAAGTTCACCAAGTGGGCAGAAGTGGAAGCTGTCCGCACCATCCCGGCTGGCTCAGAAGTCCAGTTCATCAGGGGCCTCGTGAGCCGGTTTGGGGTACCCAATCACATCATCACCGACAACGGTTCGCAGTTCACCAGCAATCTCTTCAAAATATATTGTGCTAACCTTGGAACACAGACATGCTACGCTTCGGTGGCACACCCTCGGAGCAACGGTTAAGCTGAGCGTGCCAACGCGGAGGTCCTGAAGGGCCTTAAAACCCGAACCTTCAAGAAGAAGCTGGAGGCCTGCGGCAGGGGCTGGCACGACGAGCTTCAGTCCGTGCTATGGTCCATCCATACTACCGCTACCAAGCCGACCGGCGAAACCCCGTTCTTCCTCGTCTATGGTGTTGAGGTGGTCCTTCCTCACGAGGTCAGGCATTGCTCCGCGCGGGTCCTGGCTTTCGACGAAGCATAGCAGGACGCCATGCGGGGGGTGGATGTCGTGCTTGGGAAGGAACACCATCGGGAGGCTGCGCTTCGGGCTGCGAGATACCAACAAGCACTGCGGCGGTACCACTGCCGAAGCATCCGCCCCAGGACCCTCGAGGTAGGTGACCTCGTGCTCAGATGGGTGCTCTCCAGGGAGGGGCTGCACAAGCTCTCGCCCATGTGGGAGGGCCCGTTCAAGGTTGTTCATGTCTCTAGGCCTGGCGCCGCACGCTTGGAGACTCAGGAGGGGGTGCCCATCCCGAACGCGTGGAACATCCAGCATCTCCGGAAGTTCTACCCTTGAAGAAAGGCCCAGAGCCTGTAAAGAAGGCCCGGCGCCAGTGAAGCTGGACAAACCAAGAAAGGCCCGGTGCCTGTGAAGCTCATTTCCCCGAGAAAGGCCCGGAGCCTGTGAAGAAGGCCAATGCCTGTGAAGCTCGCCGCCCGTGACACTCTCACATAATAATGAGTTGGGGCTGTACACGCCCCGGAGTCTCCGGAGAGCCACCCTCGGGCCTTGGGGGCTCCCTCCCACGCCCAGTGGCAGCACTTAGGTCTGCGCTAGTGAGAAGACGTCGAAGACTAGATTAGGTGCCGGACGCGGCTTTTTCATTTGCTTTCCGCAGTTGGCTTATTCATCCCTATTTGAAGTTTTATTGGAGTTGTTGCCGTCCTTGACTTGTGACTCTCTGTCTTTTTCACCTACTTGCCTCATTTTCTCTCGCGCAAGTCTCGCGAGGGGGCTACGCGGGCGCCCTCGCGAGTGTTTTCTGCCCCAGTCATTTGAGGCTTTCCTATCCAAGTCCACTACGGGAGCACCCCTCCCAGTCCATGCCCCACGGGCATCGCGACACGAACACACGATCTGAGTCGATCGCCTCCGCGACCGAGACCGGAAGTTACCACTCCTGACTAATCCTTGTAGGACATGAAGTGCACGGCGAAGCCTCAGCCTCGGGAAGCAAAGACTATGGCAAGTCCCCCCGAGCTAAGTAATTCCTGCACGCGGGCATGCGGCACCAAAACACAGCACAGGAATAGCAGAAACAGCATGATAATTAACGGCAACAGTCCAGTACGCCCCCACGGGGCCCTACACTACTCTCTCTTTGCGCAGGGAAGGGAGGAAAACAAAATAGGCACGACTTGCTCGGCACCAACTCACGGCGAAGGCTCGTACTGCCTCTGGAGCTCAGTCACACTCCTCCTCGTGCTTCACCGAGGCGCGACGGCGGACTGACCCGCTACCTCCCTCAAGGCGAGCGCGACAGCGCGGAGGCTGGTCGCGGCCACCGCTGGAGGAGCTGCTGTCTGAAGGAGAGCCGCTGAAGCTTGGTGAGCCGCGAACGCCGCCGACCATGCGCCTGCCATCATCTTCATCCCGATCATCACCGGGGCTGGGTACCCGGCTGTAGTCATCGCCTTCGGGGCAGCACCCAGCGCGGCGACCGTCTTCTCCGAACACCCTCACATGGAGGGTGGCGTCGCCATCGAACTTGAAGTGCAGGGTGCATCGCTGGCACAGGCCACGTGCGCGGGCAAACGTTTTCCAGCCGCGGGTTAGGGCCACATTCCTGGCGACGGAGACCTCCAGCGAAGCCCAGGAGGCCCTGCTGCAGCAACCATCCGCTTGAAGCCAAAGGCCACCCGGAGCGCCGGCCGGAAGTTCACCTGCAAAGAAGCGGGGAACCTGGAGCCAGGTGCTGGTTGGGTCCGCCGACCACACGATGAACTCCGGCAGCACCTCCACTGAGTGGAAGCGCGGCCTAGGAGGTTGCGCAGCCATGACGCGCCTTCCCTCGATGGCCAGGCGCCCATCGCCGCGCAGGGGGTCGCCGCCGCAACCGCGGGAAGCCACTGCGGGAGCCATAGGATTCATGTGTGGACGACCTTGGCCGCGCTTGGGCGGGGGAGAGTCAGTCCCTTCCCGATGAGCCTTTCCCTTCTGTGCGGCCAAGAACCTCTTCGGCGGCGCCATGGGAGATGGCGAGTAGCTGGGATGGGGAGAAAGAAAGAAGCAAGGAGGGAGATGTACAGCTGAGGCTTGCGCCCTCCCGCATTTATAACCGGAAGGAGGCCAACCGTTGATCTCCACGATCGCAGGTAATCATGACCCATTTCGGCATGTAGGGACTTGTCAAGTCGAGCGGTTGCCAAGGCAGTGTGGGGAAGCGGAGACGCCCACATCCAATCAACCTCCACACAGCACCCAAGGCTGCAGGCTGATGGGGCCCGCGGCTCTCCGCACTTGCCCCTTCGCTTCTTCGCTAAGCCAAGTCCGAGCGCACCTTGGGCCCGGGGGCTACTGTCGGCATTCTAGGAACGGGGATCCCCAGACTTGCCTGCCTGCGGCCTGCGGCATTGCTCAAGTGGTGGCCCAGTATGGCCCATCTTCATCAGCACAAGACTCAAGACCCTCGCGAGGGGCCAAGCCTCGCGGGGCGGACGACGCAAGGCTTCCTCAGGGACGGCCTCGCCAGGCAGGCTCGCGAGGAGGCGGAGAGATCAAGGCAGCGTACCTTGCGAGGTGCTCGTGATGCAAGCCATGACGATCGAGACCAGACGGGCGCCGGCCTGCGCAGTGTCCTTGTTTCCTCTTTGGTGCAAAGGGGCAAGCACAGACGCAGAGTACCGAGGCATCATGCAAAGGTTGCCATTTCAGTGCAACGAGAGTTACGAGACCAAGAACAGCGGAGCGGCAGGACAAAGGTCATTGTGGAGCCCAAGACGGCGTCGTCGCTAGTGCTTTTGGCAGCCGAAGACCAACTTTAGTTAGGATAACTTGTACTAGATGTTCCCCTTCAAAATGGCCGTTGTTGGCGCCCTTCCTGCTCAATATTTGGGAAGAGGACCAGGGCCTCTATAAATAGGACTAGCCAGCACCGAGGAAAGGGGGGACAGATCAAGTGCTCATTAGTGAGAGAGAGGCGATCGAACTCACCAAGCAGTTCATCGCACCAGCTCAAGAACACCTCTCGCGAGGCTGTTCTTCCCTTGTACTATTCATCATTGGCCCCAGAGGAAATCCACCACACCACACACTGGAGTAGGGTATTACACCACAACGGTGGCCTAAGCCAGTATAAATCTCGTCTCACTCGTCTTGTTCATCGTTTTCAGCTTAGATCCCACGAGGCGATCGGACGTAGATCGGTAGGGGAGAGATCTTCGTGCGCACCCCAGAGTTCGAACCTTAAGGGTCTGCCAGAACCCCACATCCGACAAATATCATAAATCTCTTCAAGAGCTTGAGGTGAGACAGGCAGGTGAAAGGTTTCATGCAGGTTAGTGGATGACATTACATCAGCAATAGACAGATCTTCTTGCATGGCAAACGAGAAAGCACGTGGGTGCGAGATCTATAAAACTTCCTCCTTCCAAAGATATTTCCAAAAGAGGGTCGACTTTCCATCCACCAACTAAACACTAGAGATTCCTCGATAAATGGGTGTCAGCTTAAGAATATCTTTCCACCAAAATGAGCCAACCGGGTCAACAACGTGTGGAATCTTACCAACATAAAGATTATCCTAGATAAGGTTGACCCATGGCACATCATGTCTGTTAAAGAACTTGTGTAAGAATTTTAGAAGCAAGGCTTCATTGTGGATTTTTAGGTTGATCACTCCTAATCCTCCTTTTTTCTTGGGACGACAGACCATATCCCAAGCGGCCAGGGAGTTACATTTGTCACCCTGCTCAGTTTTCTTAGTCCAAAGGCATCCGCGTCTAATTTTACTAAGGATCTCAATGAGTTTGGGTGTGAATTTAAGTGTGCACATGGCACAAACTAGCAGAGACATGGCCGAAGGATTCAACCATGAGAGTTTGCCACCGTACGACATCATTGCAATGGTGGGAGTAAGTTGCCTTTCCAATCTGCAAACCAACGGCATAAATTCTTGGATAGAGGGTCGGGTAGTGCCCAACGGGAGGCCAAAGTCTGTGAACGACATCGATCCAATAGTACAACCAAAGACTCGTGAAAGATTGTCCATGGCAGTCGTGTCAAGATTGATCGGGATCAACGTTGATTTGTGGAAATAATCTTAAGACCAATGGAGGAAGCATAGTCAGTAAGGATCTGCTTAACCGGAGTGGCTTGTCTTGTGCATGCAGGGAGGACAATAAGCGTGTCGTCCGCATATTGAAGGACCAGATAGTCATTCCGTCCATTGCAAGGAAAAGGGAGGTTAAGTCTGCCTTGCCGGAAAGCATCATTGATTGCTGTCTGGAGTAATTCAGCTGCGACGACAAAGATTAGCGGCGAAAGCGGGTCCCCTTGCCTAACTCCGCATCTACATTGAAATTGTCGACCGAGAACGCCATTAAGAAGAATGGATGATCAGCCAGAAGAAAAGAGGCAATTAATCCAGGGTATCCAACATTCGTTAAAACCCATATGACACATGATATCGATCATGGGCTCATGCGCAACTGTGTCGAAGGCTTTAGCGAAGTCGAGCTTGAGTAAAATAATTTGCCGACCAGAAGCATGACATTGATGAATATATTGGTAAGCCCAAGCAAGGCAATCCTGGATGGTTCTCCCCTTGAGAAACCGTATTGGTTATGATGCACCAGCTGTAAAATGATACGTTGCAATCGATTCGCTAGCAACTTCGTGAGCAGTTTCACACAGCAATTGAGCAGAGTGATTGGTCTGTAGTCATTGACTCTCTTGTTCTCTTTCCATAGCTGCCGATCTCCTCCCCTGCCCCCGTTCTCCTTTGTGACTTTGAGAGGGAAAGGAAAGGACGATGAGAGGCCTCGGACCATGGATCCTCCTGACCTGACAGTCCTTCTCCAATTCCATCACCGCACAATCCAACGCCTTCCTCCCGCCTCCCGTCTCCCCTCCTTGTTCCTCTTCGGGTCACCTTGTGTACCCAGGTTTCCTCTTTCTCTCTTGAGGCATGGGGTCAGTGTCAAGTCTGATGCATGTCTCTTCAGTCACTCCCGGTGGCATGGCTGTAGCACCTGATGACGATGGCGACTGCGGGAAAGATGCACCAGCGTGCCCGTTCAAGCGCGCCCACCAGCGACCCTGGATGTGGTGCTGTTGGGGTTCGTCTTCGAACTCGACATAGGGTGCCTGAACTATTTCTGCGTTGGTGGCTTGCTACACAAGGTCGCAGTCCGCTCAAGGAGGGAGACGAGCCGATCATGCTGTTTGAATTCATGGCAGAACAATAGGAAGACACCCAAGCCAAGCTAGTTGTTGGTATGACACTGAATTTCATAAGAACAGTGTGCTTGAATCTTGAAACGTGGTTCCAGGGAGACCATGTCTTGCGGTGGTGGCGGAGTGATGTTATCCCTGCAGCTATTGCCGCTCACCGAACTTGGACGGGAGCTCAACGTCCAGGAGATTGATACATCCATTTTGCATCATGTATTCTGCTACATCTTGAGCTTGCGTTGGTTTTCCTTGAAGAGGAAAGGGTGATGCAGAAATAGTAGCGTAAGTATTTCCCTCAGTTTTTGAGAACCAAGGTATCAATCCAGTAGGAGGTCCTCAAAAGTCCCACGCACCTACACAAACAAACAAAGAACTCGCAACCAACGCAATAAAGGGGTTGTCAATCCCTTCATGGCCACTTGCGAAAGTGAGATCTGATAGAGATAGTATGATAAGATAAATATATTTTTGGTATTTTATAATATAGATTGGAAAAGTAAAGATGCAAATAAAAGTAGATGGAAAACTTATATGATAAAAGATAGACCCAGGGGCCATAGGTTTCACTAGTGGCTTCTCTCAAGATAGCATAAGTATTATGGTGGGTGAAAAATTTCTGTCGAGCAATTGATAGAAAAGTGAATAATTATGAGACTATCTAGGCATGATCATGTATATAGGCATCACGTCCATGACAAGTAGACCAACTCCTGCCTGCATCTACTACTATTACTCCACACATCGACCGCTATCCAGCATGCATCTAGAGTATTAAGTTCATAAGAACAGAGTAATGCATTAAGAAAGATGACATGATGTAGAGGGATAAACTCATGCAATATGATCTAAACCCCATCTTTTTATCCTCGATGGCAACAATACAATACGTGCCTTGCAACCCCTATTGTCACTGGGTAAGGACACCGCAAGATTGAACCCAAAGCTAAGCACTTCTCCCATTGCAAGAAAGATCAATCTAGTAGGCCAAACCAAACTGATAATTCTAAGAGACTTGCGAAGATAACTCAATCATACATAAAAGAATTCAGAGGAGATTAAAATATTTCTCATAGATAAACTTGATCATAAACCCACAATTCATCGGATCTTGACAAACACACCGTAAAAAGAGTTACATCGAATAGATCTCCACAAGAGAGGGGAAGAACATGGTATTGTGATCCAAAAAGAGAGAAGAAGTCATCTAGCTAATAACTATGGACCCGAAGGTCTGTGGTAAACTATTCATAACTCATCGGAGGGGCTATGGTGTTGATGTAGAAGCCCTCCATGGTCGATTCCCCCTCCGGCGGAGCACCGGCGAAGGATCCAAGATGGGATCTCGCGGATACAGAAGGTTATGGCGGTGGAAATTGTTTTTCGTTGGCTCCCTAGATGTTTTCGGGGTGCGTGGGTATATATAGGAGGAAGAAGTAGGTCGGTGGCCGCCCGAGGGGCCCATGAGATAGGGGGGTGCGCCCTATAGGGGTGGGCGCGCCCTCCACCCTCGTGGCCACCTCAATCGCTTCTTGACTTGCACTCCAAGTCCTCTGGATCACGTTCGTTCCAAAAATCACGCTCCCGAAGGTTTCATTCCGTTTGGACTTCGTTTGATATTCCTTTTCTTTGAAATACTGAAATAGGCAAAAAAACAGCAATACGGGCTGGGCCTCCGGTTAGTAGGTTAGTCCCAAAAATGATATAAATGTGTAAAATAAAGCCCATAAACATCCAAAAGGGGTAATATAATAGCATGGAACAATAAAAAATTATAGATACGTTGGAGACGTATCAAGCATCCCCAAGCTTAATTCCTGCTCGTCCTCGAGTAGGTAAATGATAAAAATAGAATTTTTGATGTGGAATGCTACCTAGCATAATTCTCAATGTAATTTTCTCTATTGTGGCATGAATGTTCAGATCCAAATGATTCAGAATAAAAGTTCATATTGACATAAGAAATAGTAATACTTCAAGCATACTAATAAAAGCAATCATGTCTTCTCAAAATAACATGGCTAAAGAAAGTTCATCCCTACAAAATCATATAGTTAGGCTATGCTTCATTTTCGTCACACAAAAATGTTCCCAAATTCTACACCCCAGATGACAAGCCAAGTAATTGTTTCGTACTTAAATAATCTCAAACTTTTTCAACTTTCACGCAATACATGAGCGTGAGCCATGGATATAGCACTATGGGTGGAATAGAATATGATGATGAGGATTGTGTGGAGAAGACAAAAAAAGAGAAAGTCTCACATTGACGAGCATAATCAACGGGCTATGGAGATGCCCATCAATTGATGTCGACATGAGGAGTAGGGATTGCCATGCAACGGATGCACTAGCTAGAGCTATAAATGAATGAAAGCTCAACAAAAGAAAACTAGTGGGTGTGCATCCAACTTGCTTGCTCACGAAGACCTAGGGCATTTGAGTAAGCCCATCGTAGGAATATACAAGCCAAGTTTTATAATGAAAAATTCCCACTAGTATATGAAAGTGACAACATATGAGACTCTCTATATGAAAAACATGGTGCTACTTTGAAGCACAATATATGAGACTTGCTATATGAAGGACATGGTGCTACTTTGAAGCACAAGTGTGGAAAAAGAGATAGTAACATTGCCCCTTTTGTTTTCTTTTTTCTTTTTTTTCTTTTTTTTCTTTGGCCCTTCTTTTTTTCTTTTGGCCTTTCCCTTTTTTTTCTTTTTTCTTTTTGGGGACAATGCTCTAATAATGATGAGCATCACACTTTTATTGATTTACAACACATGAATTACAACTCAAAACTAGAACAAGGTATGACTCTATATGAATGCCTCCGGTGGTGTACCGGGATGGTGCAATGAATCAAGAGTGACATGTATGAAAAATACGATGTCAACTACATGATCATGGAATGGCAATATGACAATAGTAATGCGTGTCATGATGATAAACGGAACGGTGGAAAGTTGCATGGTAATATATCTCGGATGGCTATGGGAATGCCATAATAGGTAGGTATGGTGTCTGTTTTGAGGAAGATATAAGGATGTTTATGTGTGATAGAGCGTATCATATCACGGGGTTTGGATGCACCGGCGAAGTTTGCACCAACTCTCAAGGTGAGAAAGGGCAATGCACGGTACAGAAGAGGCTAGCAATGATGGTAAGGTAAAAGTGGTATAATCCATGGACTCAACATTAGTCAAAAGAACTCATATACTTATTGCAAAAATTTAGAAGTCATCAAAAACCAAGCACTACAAGCATGCTCCTAGAGGGATAGATTGGTAGGAAAAGACAATCGCTCGTCCCCGACCGCCACTCATAAGGATGCACAATCCAAGGACACTTCATATTTCAAATTTGTTACACAACTTTAACCATACATGCATGCTATGGGACTTGCTAACTTCAACACAAGCATTCTTTAAATTCATAATCACCCAACAATCATGACTTTAATTTCACTACCTCCATATCTCAAAACAATTATCAAGTATCAAATTGATCATAGCATCCAATTCACTTCCTATGATAGTTTTTATTATACCCAAGTTGGATGCCTACCATTCTAGGACCAATTTTATAACCATAGCAAATACCATGCTGTTCTAAGAGTCTCTCGAAATAATATAAGTGAAGCATGAGAGACTACCAATTTCTACAAAATTAAGCCACCGCCGTGCTCTAAAAGATATAAGTGAAGCACTAGAGCAAAAACTATCTAGCTCAAAAGATATAAGTGAAGCACATAGAGTATTCTAATAAATTCTAATAAAGTAGGCTTCTCCCAAAAGGTGTGTACAGCAAGGATGATTGTGGAAAACTAAAAAGCAAATAATAATATCATACAAGACGCTCCAAGCAAAACACATATCATGTGGTGAATAAAAATATAGCTCCAAGTAAAGTTACCAATGAACGAAGACGAAAGAGGGGATGCCTTCCGGGGGCATCCCCAAGCTTAGGATTTTGGCTACTCTTGAATATCTTGGGGTGCCATGGGCATCCCCAAGCTTAGGCTTTTGCCACTCCTTATTCCATAGTCCATCAAATCTTTACCCAAAACTTGAAAACTTCACAACACAAAACTCAACAGGAAATCTCATAAGCTCCGTTAGTGAAAGAAAACAAAACCACCACAAAAGGTACTGTAATGAACTCATTATTTACTTATATTGGTGCTAAACCTACTGTATTTCAAGTTCTCTATGGTTCATAGCACTTAATACTAGCCATAGATGCATCAAAATAAGCAAACAACACATGATAAACAGAATCTGTTAAAAACAGAACAGTCTGTAGCAATCTGTAAATAACACAAACTTCCGGAACTCTAAAACTCCTACCAAAATAGGAAGTCCTGGACAATTTTTCTGTTGATCTACAGCAAAAATAATCAACGCAAAATCACGTTTCTGTGATTTAACAAAACTAATTTCGTGCGTGCAAAGTTTCTGTTTTTCAGCAGAATCAAATCAACTATCACCATAGGTTATCCTATAGGTTCTACTTGGCACAAACACTAATTAAAACATAAAAACACATCTAAACAGAAGGTAGATGCAAAATTTATTACTAAACATAAACAAAAAAAATTGGGTTGCCTCCCAACTAGCGCTTTCGTTTAACGCCCTTAGCTAGGCATAAAAGCGAAGATAGATCTAAGTCTTTGATTTTCAGTTTTTTAGCGGAGTCATGCTCGAATCCGGGAGGTTCTTTATGTTTCCCTTCATACTCAGAAATTTTTAGATCCAAAGAATCCAACAGCTTATTGCAAAGAGTAATGAACATATTCATGCGGTGAAGATATCCGCTAACACTTTTAAGAGGCTCAAGAGACTTTTGTAAAAAAATTGTTACTTCGCAAATTTTTCCAAATACTTGTGCTTCTTCTTGGGTAGGATGTGATCCCCCTTTTTTAGGTAGTGTTCCCACTATTCCCTCTATAATTTCATGCGCAATACTAGGATCAATTTCAATAAAATTTCCTCTGGCAATGCAATCCAAGAGTTGTCTATGCGACATATTTAGCCCAACATAAAAATTGCAAAGAAGAATTCTAAAATTCACCTCTAGGGTGCAACTGCGATAAGATTCCATCATCCTATACCAAGCATCTTTTAAGTTTTCTCCTTGCCTTTGCTTGAAGTGAAGAACTTCAAACTAGGGAGACATAGGAGCGGATAAGAAACTAGACATAACGACAAGCAAACAAGTCTTCCCAAAGGTCTTACTTGGCACTTTATTGAAACAAAAGCTATAAAACATGATTACTATAGTAGCTTAATCATGTGGACACACAAAAACAGTAAAGGTAAATATTGGGTTGTCTCCCAACAAGCGCATTTCTTTAATGCCTTTTAGCTAGGCATGATGATTTCAATGATGCTCACATAAAAGATAAGAATTGAAACATAAACATAGCATCATGAAGAATATGACTAGAGAATTTAAACCTAACCCACTTCCTATGCCTAGGGATTTTGTGAGCACACAATTTAAGGGAAGAAGAATCAACTAGCATAGGAAGGCAAAACAAGTATAACTTCGAAAAATTAAGCACATAGAGAGGAAACTTGATATTATTGCAACTCCTACAAGCATATATTCCTCCCTCATTATAATTTTCAGTATCATCATGAATGAATTCAACAATATAACCATCACATAAAGCATTCTTTTCATGATCTACATGCATAGAAACTTTTCTACTCTCCACATAAGAAAAATTCTTCTCATTCGGAATAGTGGGATCACTAATTCCTAAAGTTGACACTCTTCCAAACCCACTTTAGATGATAGTATTATTCATACTCCAAAAGATATAAGTGAAGTTCATGGAGCATTCTACAATTAATATAGACTAACCAATATCCAAGCTCAAAATATGTAAGTGAAGCACACAACATTCTATAAAACCATACTCAAAAGATTTAAGTGAAGCAGAAAGAGAAATTCTATAAGATCAATGAAGGGCTAATCATACTACCATGGTTCTTAAAGGAAAAAAAACAAAAACACAAAGGACACAAATCTTGTGAACAAAACAAAAACCGAGGTAATACCGATATTTGTTGAAGAAGAAAGATGGGATGCCAACCGGGGCATCCCCAAGCTTAGATTCTTGAGTATCCTTTGAATATTTACTTGGGGTGCCTTGGGCATCCCCAAGCTTGAAATCTTGCCTCCTTTATTCTTCTCATATTGATAGCTCCTCGATCTTCGAACACTTCATCCACACAAAACTTTAACAAAAACTTTGTGAGATCCGTTAGTGTAATAAAGCAAACTACCACTTTAAGGTACTATAATGAACTAATTCTTTATTTATATTGGTGTTAAACCTACTGTATTCCAACTTCTCTATGGTTCATACCCCCCCGATACTAGCCATAGATTCATCAAAATAAGCAAACAACACGCAAAAACAGAATCTGTCAAAAACAGGACAGTCTGTAGTAATCTGGAAATTTAGTAAACTTATGTAACTCCAAAAATTATGAAATAAATATGAAAATTTTAAAAATTTGTACAGAAGTAATGTGCAAAAAGTTTCAGACCCATTTGACCTTTCAGTAAAAAATGTAAAATCACGTGCTACAGCCAAAGTTTCTATTTTTGTTCTGCACATAGTAAACAAGCAATCTAATCATCCCAAAACCAAAGCTTGGCACATTATTTTTATAATACAATGGATATATACAAGGGGATAATTATTTACAGATAAACTTGCATGAAAAAATCTACATTGTTTCCGTGAGCATGAACACAAGTGCTCAAGGTTGACCCTCACTTCTTTCCAATGCATAATTTTTTTGTATTCTTATTCTTTAATTGTTTTTGTATGTTTCACCCACAACTAAACAGAAACAAAAAGGAAAAACAAAATCTACGTAGTGAAGAAATCAAACATGCACACACGAGAATATCAACCCCACGCTATTGCTCCCCGGCAACGACGCCAGAAAAGAGCTTGATAATCCCCAAGTGCAGGGAATCATCATAGCAATTTCCAAAGGTGGAAGTGATAAGCATGGAGCGTCGAACCCACAAGGAGCTAAAGGTAAGATCAATATTCTCTCAAGTCCTATCAGCCACCGAAACGACTCTACGTACACCGAATGTTTGCTTCCAACTAGAAACGAGAAATAAAACTATGTCGTGGGTATGAAGAGGATAACATTGCATGATATCGGAGAGATAAAATATAAAAGTAGGTGTTGTTATTATAACTAAATATTATAAATAGCGAGTGTGGAATAATGATGGGTCTGTGTGCGGAATTATCCTAGGCAATTGTTAACAAGACTGGTGGTCGTCATTGCAATTTCATATGAGGGAGAGGCATAAGCTAACATACTTTCTCTTCTTGGATCATATGCAGTTATGATTGGAACTCTAGAAAGCATCCGCAACTACTAAAGATCATTAAGGTAAAACCCAACCATAGCATTAAAGCATCAAGTCCCCTTTATCCCATACGCAACAACCCTCTTACTCGGGTTTATGCTTCTGTCACTCAAGCAACCCACTATAAGCGAATCATGAATGTATTGCAACACCCTACAGCGGGAATCCCTCACGCTTGTGCGACACAGAGGGCACAATAGGACAACACCAAAATAAAACATACAACTCATACCAATCTAGATCATCAATCAACCCAAAGACAAAGGATATCTACTCAAAACATCATAGGATGGCAACACATCATTGCATCATAATATGTGGCATAAAGCACCATGTTCAAGTAGGGATTACAGCGAGGTGCGGGAGAGTGGACCGCGTAAAAGAGATGAGGATGGTAATGATGATGGTGATGTTGATGAAGACGATCACCACAGCGATGATTCCCCTCCCGATGGCACTCCGGCGCCACCGAGAGAGAGGAGAGGTTCTCCACCTTGTGCTTCCTCCTCCATGGCCTCCCCCCTAGATGGGGAGAGGTTCTCCCTCTAGTCCTTGGCCTTCATGGATATGATGGCCCCTCCGAGATCCTCCTCCATGGCCTCCGGTGATGATGGCCCCCTCCGACAGGGTGCCAGAGAGGGCCTAGATTGATTTCTCGTGGCTACAGAGGCTTGCGGCGGCGGAACTTCCGATCTAGGTTATTTTCTGGAGGTTTCTGTATTTATAGGAATTTTTGGTGTCAGTCTCATGTCAGGGGGTCTCCGGGCTGTCCACGAGGCAGGGGGCGCGCCCCCACCCTCGTGGGCAGCCTGGGACTCTTCTGGCCCAACTCTTTCACTTCAGGGCTTCTTTTGGCCCATAAAAAATCATCAAAAATTGGCACGTCAATTGGACTCCGTTTGGTATTCCTTTTCTGTAAAACTCAAAAACAAGGGGAAAACAGAAACTGGCACTAGGCTCTAGGTTAATAGGTTAGTCCCAAAGATCATATAAAATAGCATGTAAATGCATATAAAACATCCTAGATGGATAATATAATAGCATGAATACTTCATAAATTATAGATACATTGGAGACGTATCAGAAATCATCGTCATCATCATCACCAACAACTCTCCCATCTTGGGAAGGGCAATCTCCATCAACATCTTCAACATCACCATCTCCTCTCAAACCCTAGTTCATCTCTTGTGTTCAATCTTTGTACCGGAAGTATAGATTGGTACTTGTCGGTGACTAGTAGTGCTGATTACATCTTGTAGTTGATTACTATATGGTTTATTTGGTGGAAGATTATATGTTCATATCCATTATGCTATTTAATACCCCTCTAATCTTGAGCATGATTATCATTTGTGAGAAGTTACTTTTGTTCTTGAGGACACCGAAGAAATCTTGTTGCAAGTAATCATGTGAACATGATATGTGTTGAATATTTTGATAGTATGTATGTGGTGATTCCCTTAGTGGTGTCATGTGAACGTCGACTACATGACACTTCACCATATTTGGGCCTAAGGGAATGCATTGTGGAGTGGTTATTAGATGATGGGTGGCGAGAGTGATAGAAGCTTAAACCCTAGTTTATGCGCTATTCCGTAAGGGACTGATTTGGATCCAATAGTTTAATGTTATGGCTAGATTTATTCTTAATACTTTTTTCGTAGTTGCAGATCCTTGCGAGGGGGTTAATCATAAGTAGGAGGTTTGTTAAAGTAAGAACAACACCTAAGCACCAGTCCAGCCACATATCAAATTATCAAAGTAGCGTGTGCCCTCAAGTAATGATGAAAGTGGCTAGATGAAATTCCTGTGTGCCCTCAAGAAAGCTTTCTTATTATAAGAGATAGTTTTGGCATGTCCTTTGACTCAAAAGGATTGGTCTACCTTGCTGCACTTTTGTTACCGTTACCGTTACTTGCTCGTTACAAACTACCTTGCTATCAAACTACTCATTACTTATAATTTCAGTGCTTGCAGACACTACCTTGCTGAAAACCGCTTATCATTTCCTTCTGCTCCTCGTTGGGTTCGACACTCTTACTTATCGAAAGGAGTATGATTGATCCCCTATACTTTTGGGTCATCAAGGCTCTTTTTTGGCGCCGTTGCCAAGGAGTGAAGCGCTCTTGGTAAGTGGAAATCGGTAAGGAAAAATTATTACTACGTACTGAAATTTATTGTCACTTGCTACTATGGAAAACAATCCTTTGAGGGGTTTGTTCGGGGTATCTTCACCTCGACCGGAACCACAATTAGTTATCCCTCAACCTACTGCACCTACTGAAAATATTGGTTATGAAATTCCTTCGGGTATGATAGAACAACTGCTAGCTAATCCTTATGCAGGAGATGGAACCGAACATCCTGATATTCACTTGATATATGTGGATGAAATTTGTGGATTATTTAAGCTTGCTAGTTTACACGGAGATGAAGCTAATATGAAGGTTTTCCCTTTATATTTGAAGGGAAAAGCATTGGCATGGTATAGGCTATGCGATGATATTGGATCTTGGAATTGGAATCGATTGAAATTGGAATTTCACCAAAATAATTATCCTATGCATCTAGTTCATCATGATCAGAATTATATATATAATTTTTGGCCTCGTGAAGGAGAAAGTATCGCTCTAGCATGGGGGAGGCTTAAGTCAATGTTATATTCATGCCCCAATCATGATCTCTCAAGAGAAATTATTATTCAGAATTTTTCTGCTCGACTTTCTCATGATGATTGATCTATGCTTGATACTTCTTATACTGTTTCATTAATGAAGAAGACTATTTACTTCAAGTGGGATCTTTTAGAAAGAATGAAACGCAACTCTGAAGATTGGGAACTCGATGAAGGTAAAGAGTCAGGTATTAAGCTCAAGTATGATTGTGTTAAATCTTTTATGAATGCCGATGCTTTTCAAAAGTTTAGCACTAAATATGGACTTGACTCTGAGATAGTAGCCTCCCTTTGTGAATCATTTGCCACTCATGTTGATCTCCCTAAGGAGAAGTGGTTTAAATATCACCCACCTATCAAAGAAGAAACTAAAGAACCGGTAATAGCTAAAGATGAAACTATTATTTATAATGTTGATCCAGTTGTTCCTACTACTTATATTGAGAACCCACCTTTCCCTGTTAGGATAAAGGAACATGCTAAAGTCTCAACTCTGGTAAAAAAGTTATATTAGAACTTCCAAACCTGCTGAACAAATCAAAGTAGAGCCTAGTGTTGCTATGGTTAAATTTCTCCTGGTTGAAAATATAGATGGGCATGTTATTTACTTCTGTGATGAAGCTACTAGAATTGCCCAACCCGGTGAAAAAGATAAACATAGACCCGTTGTTGGCATGCCTGTTGTCTCGGTTAAAATAGGAGATCACTATTATGATGGTTTATGTGACATAGGTGCTAGTGTGAGTGCTATTCCTTTTACCTTATATCAAGAAATTATGAATGATATAGCACCCACTGAGATGGAAGACATAGATGTTACTATTAAACTTGATAATAGAGACACCATCACACCACTTGGGATTGTTAGAGATGTTGAAGTCTTGTGTGGGAAAATAAAATACCCTACTGATTTTCTTGTTCTTGGTTCCCCACAAGATGACTTTTGTCCCATTATCTTTGGTAGACCTTTCCTGAACACCGTTAGTGCTAAAATAGATTGTGAGAAACAAACTTTCGGTGTTACTTTTGGTGATGAGTCTCATGAGTTTAATTTTTCCAAGTTTAGTAGAAAACACCATAAGAAAGAATTGTCTAGTAAGGATTAAATAATTGGTCTTGCTTCTATTGTTGTGCCTCCTACTGATCCTCTAGAACAATATTTGCTAGATCATGAAAATGATATGCATCTACATGAAAGAAATGAAATAGACAAAATTTTCTTTGAACAATGTCCTCTGCTTAAACACAATTCGCCTATTGAAACTCTAGGAGGTCCTCCTCCACCTAAAAGTGATCATGTGTTTGAATTAAAACAATTGCCAGACACTTTGAAATATGCTTATATGGATGATAAAAAGATATATCCTATTATTATTAGTGCTAACCTTTTATAACATGAAGAAGAAAGATTACTAAAGGTTGTGAAGAAGCACCGAGCTGCTATTGGATATACTCTTGATGATTTAAAGGGCATTAGTCCCACTCTTTGTCAGCACAAAATTAATATGGAGGCTGATGCTAAACCCGTTGTTGATCACCAACGATGTTTAAATCCTAAAATGAAAGAAGTGGTAAGAACTAAAATATTGAAGCTTCTGGAAGCAGGTATAATCTATCCCATAGGTGATAGTAGATAGGTAAGTTGCATTCATTGTGTCCCTAAAAAGGGAGGTATTACTGTTGTTCCTAATAATAAAAATGAACTAATTGCACAAAGAATTGTCACTGGCTAGAGAATGGTAATTGATTTTAGAAAATTAAATCAAGCTACTAGAAAAGATCATTACCCTCTGCCTTTTATTGATCAAATGTTAGAAGGATTATCAAAGCACACACACTTTTGCTTCCTTGATGGATATTCTGGTTTTTCACAAATACCTGTATCACAACTTGATCAGGAGAAAACCACCTTTGCTTGTCCTTTTGGAACTTATGCTTATAGACGTATGCCTTTTGGTTTATGCAATGCACCTGCTACTTTCACAGATGTATGACCGCTATATTCTCTGACTTTTGTGAAAGGATTGTTGAGGTTTTCATGGATGATTTTTCCGTTTACGGAACTTCTTTTGATGATTGCTTGAGCAACCTTGATCGAGTTTTGAAGAGATGTGAGCAAACTAATCTTGTCTTGAATTGGGAGAAGTTCCACATTATGGTTAATGAAGGTATTGTCCTGGGGCATAAAATTTCTAAGCGAGGTATTGAGGTGGATAAAGCTAAAGTTGATGCAATTGAGAAAATGCCATGTCCTAAAGATATCAAAGGTATTTGTAGTTTCCTCGGTCAAGCTGGTCTCTGTAGGAGGTTTATTAAAGACTTCTCTAAAATTTCTAGGCCTCTTACAAATCTTTTAGATGTTCCATTTGTTTTTTATGATGATTGTGTAGAAGCCTTTGAAACACTTAAGAAAGCCTTGATTACTGCACCTATTGTTCAACCACCTGATTGAACTTGCCTTTTGAAATTATGTGTGATGCTAGTGATTATGTTGTTGTTGTTGTCCTAGGACAAAGAGTTGATAATAAATTAAATGTTATTCATTATGCGAGTGAAACTCTAGATAGTGCTCAACGAAATTATGCTACTACTGGAAAAAAAATTAGAGTGGTGTTTGCTTGTGATAAATTTAGATCTTACATTGTTGATTCTAAAGTGATTGTTCACACCAATCATGCTGCTATAAAATACCTTATGGAAAAGAAAGATGCTAAACCTAGACTCATTAGGTGGGTTCTCTTGCTACAAGAATTTGACTTACATATAACTGATAGAAAAGGAGCTGAGAACCCCGTGGCTGATAACTTGTCTAGGTTAGAAAATATTCTTGATGACCCACAACCTATTAATGATAGTTTTCCTGATGAACAATTAGCTGCAATAAATGTTTCTCATAACACTACTTGCTATGCTGACTATGCTAATTACTTTATTGCTAAATACATACCACCTAGCTTCATATACCATCAAAAGAAAAAAAACTCTTCGATGATTCAAGACATTACTTTTTGGATGACCCACATCTTTATAAAGAAGGGGTAGATGGTATTATTAGATGTTGTGTACCTGAGCATGAACAGGGACAAATCCTACGGAAATGTCGCTCCGAAGCTTATGGAGGGCATCATGCGGGAGATAGAACTGCTCATAAGGTATTGCAATCTGGTTTTTATTGGCCTACTGTCTTCAAGGATGCCCATAAGTTTGTTTTATCTTGTGATGAGTGTCAAAGAATTGGAAATATTGGTAAGCGTCAAGAAATGCCTATGAATTATTCTCTTGCTGTTGAACCATTTGATGTTTGGGGATTTGATTACATGGGACCTTTTCCTTCCTCTAATGGATATACACATATTTTGGTTGCTATTGATTATGTTACTAAGTGGGCAGAAGCTATTCCAACTAGTAGTGCTGATCACAACACCTCTATTAAAACGCTTAAGGAAGTCATTTTCCCAAGGTTTGGAGTCCTTAGATATTTAATGACTGATGGTGGTTCACACTTTATTCATGGTGCTTTCCGTAAAATGCTTGCTAAATATGATGTTAACCATTGAATTGCGTCACCCTATCATCCTTAGTCTAGTGGTCAAGTTGAACTTAGCAATAGAGAAATAAAGTTAATACTACAAAAAACTGTCAATAGGTCTCGAAAGAATTGATCTAAGAAATTAGATGATGCACTTTGGGCCTATAGAACAACATATAAAAATCCTATGGGTATGTCTCCCTATAAAATGGTTTTTGGAAAAGCTTGTCATTTGCCTCTTGAGTTAGAACATAAAGCATATCGGGCAAATAAAGAACTCAACTATGATTTCAAACTTGCCGATGAAAAGAGATTATTTGATATTAGCTCACTAGATGAATGGAGAACCCAAGCTTATGAAAATGCCAAGTTATTTAAAGAAAAAGTTAAAAGATTGCATGATAAGAGAATCCAAAAGCGTGAGTTCGAGGTTGGAGAATATGTTCTTTTGTACAACTCTCGTTTCAAATTCTTTGCAGTCAAACTCCTCTACAAATGGGAAGGAACCTATGTTATCGAGGAGGTTTATTGGTCTGGAGCCATCAAAATAAATAATGTCAAAGGTACTATCCCGAAGGTTGTTAATGGGCAATGAATAAAACATTATATCTCAGGTACACCCATTAATGTTGAAAGCAATATTATCCAAACTATGACACCAGAAGAGCACATAAAAGAAACCTTCCAGGACACTCCAGAATCGTTAAAAAAAGAGGAGATATGTGATACGGTAAGTAAACGGACTCCAAAAAATCCGCAAAAATATTTTCTGTCTGTTTTGGAATATAACAAAAATTAGGAAAATAAGAAACAACTAGGAAGGCACCCCTGGTGGGCACAAGACACCAGGGCGCACCTGGCTTGCCAGGTGCGCCCAGCTGGGTTGTGCCCACCTCGGGTACCATCTAGACTCCGTTTTTCTTCCGTTTGCTTGTTTCCCAAGATAAAAAATCTTTATATACCCCCCGAACCTATTGACCACCGTATCACGGAGAAATCCTGTCGGTGTACCAAAATAGGGGCGCTCTTTTGTACCCCTTATTTGTGCACGGGCAGTCAGAGCCGCGCCCACGATCACACTTAAGCAGGGCAGAGACAGGAAATTGAAACCACGGCACAGAATCAAAGCAACAACAAGACGGAAGCACAAAAATCCAGAAGGCGAAGTGGTCTCCCCCGGCAAGACCCTTGCCGGGGCAGCCTACCTGACGCCAGCAGGGTGCGCCACCCTTGAGCCCCAGTCCATCCAGCGCCACCAACCACGTTGGAACATGGGCTCGGGAGGCGCTTCCATGGTGGCATGAAGATCTTTGTGAAGACGAAGAACACTTCAAATCAGAAGAGTAAAAGACGACGAACCTCGGCGAGATCCTCGCCGAGAGAACCTACAAGACCCCCGACAAGACCCTTGCCGGGGATGACCGCAACGCCATGGCAAGACCCTTGCCGGGGCCCCATCAAGGCCCTTGCCGAGGACGTTCACGAGGCCGCAGCCAGGCCCGCACCCACCAAGCTTCTGCCCCCGCTCCCATGCAGCTGCCAGCCCACCAGCAGGGCAGGCACCTGCGTGTCGGCATGAGGCTTCTTAGCCAACTCAGCGCATGCCTACGTGGTTGCATGCAAATCTTCGTGAAGGCCCCGCCACCGCGCCACCTCAACAACTTGCCAACGTACATGGCACTGGCCGCCTCGCTGGCCCAGGAGCGTGTCGAGGCAGGGTGAAGCAGCGGTAAGGTGGAGGGGACACGTCAGGGGCGCATTAAATGCACTTTGTCCCATAATAGCTAGCGATAGACTTAACCACAATACCCCGATGCCACCTCCTGTGTGCCACTGTGGAGATCCCCTTGCCTATAAAAGAAGGGTCGAGGCATCCATGAGAGGGATGGGGACTTTTGGACCAGTTACACTCATTGTAGCTAGTTCAGAACCTCAAGAACACAAATACACACATCAAAGTAGGACTAGGGTGTTACGCATCTCTGCGGCCCGAACCTGGGTAAACGATCCGCGTGCTCGTACTGACTGCTGATCCTGCTCTCCTCACAATCCAGCGCCCCGCAACCGTAGTAGGGATTCTTGTGATCCCATAGGTGTGGTTTCCCACCGACATCCTTGGCGCGCCAGGTAGGGGGCGCAGTAGTGAGCATCTGGTTTTGCAGCCAGTGGCACATCTCTTCATCGCCATGGCTCCCTAGAAGAAGACGACCACGTCAGTCGGTTCGTCCGGGACCGGACTGCCTGTACCGGTGCGGACCAGTAGTGGGCCAGTCGCGGAGAGAACCCGTGGTGCAGCCCGCGAACATCCACATCACCTTGGCAGTCCGGGTCTGGTGAGCGGCGTCGTTCGTCCGTCCGGCGGCGAGCCACACGTCGCGAATTCCAGTGACGGAGTTGGGACCCCGCAGGCGGCGCGGGGCCCTCCAGGGACGTCGTCGTGCCGCCAGACGGCGGCGCGGCGACCTCCAAGAGACCAACACCGGCGCCCATGGCGCGCTCTTCTCAGGTCGTGCGTGATGAGCAGCGCCGCCCGTAGGTGACCCTGGGCGCCGCCCTGGTAAGAGTCCCGTGCACCCTTCACGTGACGAGGAGGGCCCGCATGCGCGCCGAGGTGTTGGCGGAGGTGGCGGACGGCCACATGGCCGTGATGGAGCTCCTTCTAACGTAGTTAGAAGTCGAAGCGCATCCCGGTCCATGCAGCTTTCACCGCCGCCTACACCAGCAAAATCCCTAGCATGCGCGCAGCTGCTCCTCGACTTTCCTCCCGCCGCGGAGATGCTCGACGAATGGAGGGCCATCGTCTGGAGCCTCGTCGGCATCGGGAACAAAGATGAGTCACGACCGGTGGGGCCCATAGGTCGTCGCTCCGTCGAGCCACCGCACGCCAGCGGTGGACGGGACAGAGGCGATGCGGCCACGGTGCACTCCCCTCCTCCACACCAACCACCACTGGTGTCGATCCGTCGCAACAACGCTCGTGATGATATCTCCATAGCGTCGTCCGACCCGCGAACCTACCGCGACCAATGTCAAGTTCTTCGGGAGCGAGCTCATGAAGATGCTCGAACCACCATCGAGCGCCAACGTGATGCGCGCCACCAATCGGACGGGTGGGCAGGGCCCACCATGGACCACCCAGCACCGGGGGGCTACGATGGCCTACCCTACGAGGTGGCCTGTCCGGCCTTCACCCGTGAGCTGTGGTAGTTCCAGTGGCCCTCCCACCGCACGTTCAAGCCCGACGTTGGCGAGAAGTATAACAACAAGACTCACCTGTCGGAGTTCCTCATCATCTACACCATCACGATGCAAGCCGCCGGGGCTCGCGATGATAAGGTGCTCGCCAATTACTTCCCGTTGGCGCTCAAGCCCAATGTTATGTCATGGTTGATGCACTTGCCGGTGGACTCCATTTCTTCTTGGGCGGATCTGTGTCATGAGTTTGTTGGCACCTTTACTGGAGGCCACCAAGCTCATGGCCAGGCGAGCAACTTGCATATCTTCCCCCAGAAGGAAGGAGAAAACTTGCACAAGTACATCCAGAGGTTCAGCCAAGTGCAATACAACACTCACGACGTTCATCCTGCCGCCGTGATCAGTGCATTCCACTAGAATGTGCGCAAACGCAAGATGCATGATGAGCTGGTGATGAACAAGGTCAAGGATGTGGCTGAGCTTTATGTTCTGGCCGATTGGTGCGCTCAAGCTGAAGAGGGGAGGAAATACCCCGGCGAAGAAGCCAGCGCGGAAACCGACTCCACGGATGACACCGCCACCCCAGAAAAGAAGGGTCGGCGCTGTAACAGGAAGCGCAAAGGCAAGACCGTGCTTGCCGTCGAGGGGTCTGATGACACCGACGCCACCAAGAAGGCGAAGGAAAGCGACCCTGGCAAGGAGGTTGCCGGGTGTGCCACTTGCCGGGCCTTGGGGGCTGCCGACATGCCAGGGGGCTCCGACAAGCAATATTGCAAGATCCACTGCACCAAGGGCCATGACCTCCAGAACTGCCGGCAAGTTGAGCTGCTCGCCGAGAAGCAGAAAGCCGAGTATGAGAGGCGGGACAAGGAGAAGGGCCAAGAGGGTGCCGAGGGATCCGCCAAGAAACGTGGCGGCCAAGGAGGCCGCCGCGGCAAAGATAATCAGCAGGAGAGGCCCGCCCGAGGCCGCGACAAGAAGCAGGAAGACGATGATCATGATGAGGACGATGAGTCCCGCGACCACGAGTTCCAGAAAGCTACAGAGGCCATGTGCGTCGATGGTGGCACCTCGCTGCATACGTCCCACCGCCAGCTCAAGCAGTGGGCACGTGAGATCACAACGGTGGAGCCATCGTTCAACGCACGGAAGCCGCTGAAGTGGTCCTGCACAACTATCATCTTCAACACCGAGGACCACCCTGACCGCACCATTGCGGTCGGGTGCTTGCCGTTGTTGGTCTCACCAACAATCCGCAACCTCAAGGTGATGAAGATGCTAGTTGACAGCGGGGCCGGTCTGAACTTGATCTCGCCTGTTGTGATCAAGAGGCTGCAGATCCCTGATGGAGACCTTGAGGAGACGGACCCGTTCCAAGGGGTAAATCCGGGGAGGAGCCAGCCGAAGGGAAAGGTAACACTGCCGTGACATTCGGAGGTGAGCTGAACCATATGACGGAGAGGATTGTCTTTGATGTAGCCGAGATCCCCTTTCCCTACAACGGGATCCTCGACTGCCCGACACTAGCCAAGTTCATGGCGGCTTCTCACTACGCCTACAACACGTTGAAGATGCCCGGGTCGATGAACATCATCACTGTCCCCTCCGACAAGAATGACGCGTTGATTTGCGCCGACCAACTCTACCGAGAAGTAGTTGCAGCAGCTGCCGCCAAGGCACCTGCTCCTGCCAACGGATCCCCGGGAGAAAAGAAGACCGGGGAGACCCCTCGCACCTACTCCGGCAAGTGCACCTCCTCGGGTGTTGCGCTCCCGTCGAGGACGTTCCAGAGAGCTCCACCGGCAAGAGCAAGAAGTCCAGAGCTGCACCACCAGAGACCAAGAAGGTGTCCATCAAGGAGGACGGTACGGGAGGGGCTTTTACCATAAGCTCCACCCTCAACGGCAAATAGGAAAGCGAGCTCATCGCTTTCCTGCAGGAAAATATCGATGTGTTTGCATGGCAAGCATCCGACATCCCCGGTGTCCCCAGGGAAGTGATTGAGCACCATCTTGTTGTCTGTCCTCATGCACGGTCCGTCAAGCAGAAGGTCAGGAAGCAAGCTCTGGAGAGGCAGGAGTTCATCACGGAGGAGATCAGAAAACTAGAGGTGGTAGGCTTGGTAAGGGTGGTGCTCCATCCGACATGGTTGGCCAACCCAGTAGTGGTGTGCAAGGCGAACAAGAAGTGGAGATTGTGTATTGATTACACAGACATCAATAAAGCTTGTCCAAAGGATCCCTTCCCGTTACCGTACATCGACCAGATTGTTGACTCCACGGCCGGGGGTGACCTATTATCATTCCTCGATGCCTACTCAGGCTACCACCAGATCTTCATGACAAAAGACGAGGAGAAGACAACATTCATCACCCCTTGTGGTACGTATTGCTTTTTACGGATGCCTTTCGGGTTGAAGAGTGCTGGTTGAACCTTTGCGAGAGCAGTTCAAATCAGTTTTGGGCCCCAACTACATAGAAATATGGAAGTTTATATGGATGACATAGTGGTCAAAACCAAGGACAAGGCAACACTTGTGCAAGATCTGGAGGAAACGTTTGCAAACCTGCGCAAGATCAACCTCAAGTTGAACCGTGAGAAGTGTGTCTTTGGTGTCCCGTCCAGCAAGCTTCTCGGGTACTTTGTGTCACAGCGTGGGATTGAGGAAAACCCAGATAAGATCAAGGCCATCAAGCAGATTGAGGCACCTAAGCGGATCAAAGATGTGCGTCGGCTCACTGGCTGCGTTGTCGCCATGAGCAGATTCATCTCCAAGTCCGTGGAGTGTGCCCTTTCCTTCTTCAAGATCTTGAAGAAGGCGGGCCCAACGGAGTGGACCCCGGAGGCCGAGGCAGCACTGCAGGATTTGAAGAAATACCTCTCCTCTACCCTAGTGCTCGTTGCGCCCAAACCACAAGAACCGTTGCTGTTGTACCTAGCGGCAACAAATCAGGTGGTTAGCACTGCATTGGTGGCGCAGCGAGAGATCGACGAAGAGGCAGCGGCAGCGGCGGAATCAACGGATGGTGAGCCGGAACCCTCCCCGGCAGGGCTCAGTCCCGGCAAGACTCAGTCCCCGGCAGGGGATGCCGCTAGTGTAACAGGGCCCACACGACTAGGTGAAATGGCGCAGAAGAAGAAAATGGTGCAGCACCCAACTTACTTCATCAGCTCCCTCTTGCAGGGGGCTAGGTCAAGGTACTCTAGTGTGCAGAAATTGCTTTTCGGCCTCCTTATGGCCTCGAGGAAGCTGCGTCATTACTTCCAAGCGCATGAGATCACCGTTGTCACCCGCCTCCCGTTGCAACGGATACTACATAACCCAGATGCAACGGGGAGGATTGTGGAATGGGCCCTAGAGCTGTCAAGTTTTGGTTCAAAGTTCGAGAGCACCTCGAAGATTCAGAGCAGAGTCTTGGCGGAGTTCGTTGCAGAATGGACTTCGACGCCCGACAAAGAGGTACAGGAGACCACTCTCCCCGGCAGGGAAGCGAGCCGCAACTGGATCATGTACTTTGATGGATCTTTCTCGCTGCAAGGCGCCGGTGCTGGCGTGTTGCTTGTCGCACCCACCAGGGAGCACCTCAAGTACGTCATCCAAATGCACTTTCCTCGGGAGATGTCAACTAACAACACCGCCGAGTACGAGGGCTTGCCTGCTGGTCTTAGGATCGCAGCGGACCTCGGAGTCAAAAAGCTCATCATCAGGGGTGATTCACAGCTCGTCGTCAGGCAAATCAACAAGGATTAGCAAAGCCCGCTGATGGAAGCTTACGTCGATGAAGTGAGGAAACTGGAGGAGCGCTTTGACGGGATACAGGCGGAGCATGTCCCCCGAGTGGATAATGACATCCCCGACTATCTGTCAAAGCGTGCTGCCCTCAAGCTACCTGTGGAACCAGGTACTTTTGTGCTTCAATTAACTCAACCATCCGTCGAACCATCGACAGGGCAGAACAAGTGAAGAAGGCTAGGCCCCGGCAAGTACTTCCCCACTGAGCTCCCCGGGGCTGCCAGCGAAGGAGTTGCCATGGAGGCCGAGCCTGCCGTGGGACAATCGACTCCGGCGGGGCGCCAGGCCCTAGCCGCGGAGGCAACAGTTCCCGCGGAAGAAGAAATACCTTTGGTCCTCGCCGTTGAGCCACAGGCTCCGGCATGGGCACAGCACACCGTCCGATTCCTCCAAATAGGAGAGCTTCCTGAGGAGTAGGAAGAGGCAGAGAAAGTAGCCCGCCGGTCTGCTCTGTACTAATTCGTTGACAACGTCTTGTACAGAAAAAGACCGAATGGGGTGAAACTGAAGTGCATCTCCCAGGAGGAAGGACTGGAGCTGTTGGTAGAGATACACGGGGGCATATGTGGCTCCCACATAGGGTCAAGGGCCCTTGCTGGCAAGGATTTCCAGCAAGGTTAATTCTGGCCCATTGCCCTCCAGGATGCAACGACGCTAGTAACCAAGTGTGAAGCGTGCCAGTTCCATTCGAAGAAACTTCCTCAGCCAGCTCAAGCCTTGCAGACGATCCCTCTCTCCTGGCCATTCTCAGTCTGGGGGATCGACATAGTGGGCCCCTTTCCCCGCGCCGTCGGGGGCTTTGAGTACTTGTACATTGCAATCGACAAGTTCACAAAGTGTCCTGAGGTGGAAGCAGTGAAGAAGGTGACAGCGCAGTCAGCCATCAAGTTCTTTAGAGGGCTAGTCTGTCGTTTTGGTGTACCCAATAGGATCATCACTGACAACGGCACACAGTTCACAAGCCACGCCTTCATGCAGTACATCAAGGATCTCAGCAGCAAGGTCTGTTTTGCTTCCGTGGCACACCCGTGAAGCAACGGCCAAGCAGAGAGAGCAAATGCTGAAGTTCCGCGAGACTTAAGAACGAAGACTTTTGACAGGCTGCACAAGAGTGGAAGGCGCTGGATTGAGGAGTTGCCGGCAGTTCTTTGGTCGATCAGAACGACGCCAAATCGAGCCACTGGCCAGACACCCTTTGCCCTGGTCTACGGGGCAGAAGCAATTCTCCCCATGGAACTCATATACGGGTCACCTGGAGTGCTCGCTTATGATGACCTTGAGCAAGAGCGATTGTGGGAAGATGACACAACGTTCCTTGAGGAAGATCGTCTCCGGGCGGCTGTGAGAGCAACATGCTACCAGCAAGCCTTGCGTCGCTACCATAGACGCAAGGTTCACGCCCGGAGCTTTGAGGAAGGCAACCTTGTTCTTCGGCACGTTCAGTCGGCCAAGAATTCCAACAAGTTGACGCCGAAGTGGGAAGGCCCTTATCGGGTAACACGAGTCACCAGGCCTGGTGCAGTCCGCTTGGAGACTGACGATTCCATTCCAGTGAGCAACTCCTGGAACATCGAGCATCTTCGCAAGTTTTACCCATAAGGTGCGGCTGCCAGCCCCCCCAATGAGCCACCTTTGTACCAGACTTGCCGGCAAGGCATGTAACCCTCTGTACAGAGCCAGCCGCAGACCCTGAGCATAAATAAACGAAGCGTTGGCGCCCTAAGTTATAGCATGCATGCTAGATTGAGTCTCTCCCTCGGTTAGGGTGATAGTGCTTAGCAGTGACTAAACCCTAGCATAGAGGTCGAGTTTGCGTCATTTTGTTCCTAACCATCCTCTTTGGTACGCAGGGTACATGAATGTTTCCGCCAAGCCAAGTGGAAGGAAGAGAACAAGCCGGCGCTCCAGACCCGGCAAGCCAAGCTTGCCGAGGGCCGAAGACACGAAAGTCCACCCACGGAAAGTCAGGGTTGCCGGGGGCTACAGTTTCAGATAAGTTTTCCCATCCCCTGTCATGCATTTCCGTATAAAACTTAGGACGTACGGAACCTCGTTTTGTTCCAAGGCTGCCATGCTCCCCCGTTCCTATCACCCAAGAGCTTATTGGTTCGGAATATGGTTGTAGCCGCGGCGGCAAGGAGGCAAGCGTAGGACCCACCCCTACTTCGTCCCTGCCTCCGCCAAAGGCATGAGTATGGACGAATGGAGTGGGGGAACGGCAAGGCCTGCTGCCGGGCGGCGGTGTTTATATTGAAAATAACAAGGATTTGTTCCTTGCTATGGGCTTTGCTCACACACATACGAGACCCGACAAGCATCCTTTTTCCATTAAATACGTTCCATACAGGTACAGTTCATACGGAATGTAACCATGAACAGGGAGATTACAAGTTTTAGATCTAAATAAGGCCCGTGGGCGTACAAACTGAAAAAAGATAAGATGCCCGTAATCCCTTTCTCGTCCCTCTCCTCAGGAAATGAAACAAGAAGGCAAAAGGACAGAAAGAGCGCCTAGGCGAGGTACGAGTAGTAGAAGACGCGAAGGGAACACGCCGGCGATCGCCTAGGAGAGGGTTGGTGGTGGTGGCACTGGAGGAAGGGCTGGAAGATGAGGCAGCAGTCCGTCAATACGCTACAAAGGCGTTGGTGCCATCGTACTCCGACTTGACGGCCCGCCACCCGCCTTCTTCACCTTCTACGACCTCCCCACGCCAGCCACCCAAGGAGGCGACCCCAAGAAGTTCAAGGAGCCGGCGACATGGATGATGGGGTCGTCGGTGTCGCCCCGGAGCGGCGCGCCCGACCCTTAGTCAGACCCATCATCCTGCCGCCCGCTACCCTCGTCGTCGCTGCCGCTGTCCTCCTCGCCACTCCCACTCGAGGAGGAGTCTTCGTCATCAGATGAGCTCTCCACGCAGCACCTTACGCGAGTCCTGAAGTGCCAAAGACCTTGACGGAGAGGAGGCCACTCTCCATTTATTTGAAATGGAGAGTGAGCCCCTCCGTCAGGCTGTGGATGCGAGCAAAAATCTTCCACCCTCGGCGAAGATACATGAAGTGAGGGGCGGGGAACTCGACGTCGGCCCATGGGCCGCTGTTCCCATAGCCCCTCATATGCAACCGCAGCGCTTGCGGCGGGTCCAGCTCCATCTCTCGTGCAAATGGGGTCGGGAGGCGAAGGCGACGCTTGCGGCTGGCGTAGCCTAATGAAGAACTCGTAGGGGTTGTCCCCGACGTGGCCCTCCACCGGGGGAGGGGCTGCTGGCGGAGGCGAGGCCGGTGCGCCGCCCCGTCCTCCTCTTCCCCGAGCACCGCGACGGCCTCGACCTCGACCCTCCCCCTGCCTCTAACGGCTGGCTCCGCCACCACGAGCTCTTGAGGAGGAGCGACGCGTTGTCGACCGGAGACCCTCGCCATGGAAGAAGAGAGGAAGGAGCAGGGATGGAGAGAGGTGGATGATGAAGGACTGAGAGGCGTTGTTCCTCCCGCCCCCTCCTTATAAAGAGACGGGGGCAGGGCTCGGCCGCCCCTCTCGGCCAATCCGGCTCATTAAAGGTGACAGTGGGCGGGGCCGTCGATCGCCCTCCCCGCCCAATTGAAGGTGCGTGGGAATCGACCCACGTGCACACGTCTTCCTATATCCCGCACGCCTGTCATTCACTCTGCATCGTGCATGCGGCGTACGTGGCATGAGAGACGGGGTAATGGGACGCGTGGAGCGACGGTTCCCAGGAAAGGACAGTAAATGAGCGGCGGCCCTGCGGTCTCGAAGGGACATGCAAACCGCCTCTTTACTATTCACCGCAAGATGACGCAAGCGTGCTTCGATCACCCGTGCGCATGACCCCCACGTTGCGCATTTCACGCGGGTCATGGGGAAGCGCAGCGGATGGAGAGTTACCACGGTAAAATCCGCCCCGCTTGCCCGCGCACCGTTCTGGGCCTGGCCCAACAACATGTCGCGCTTATGTGTGGACCAGGCCCGGGGGCTCCTGTCGGTGTACCAAAATAGGGGTGCTCTTTTGTACCCCTTATTTGTGTACGGGCAGTCAGAGCCGCACCCACGACCACACTTAAGCAGGGCAGAGACAGGAAATCGAAACCACGGCACATAATCAAAGCAACGCCAAGATGGAAGCACAAAAAGCCAGAAGGCGAAGTGGTCTCTTGCCGGGGCAGCCCCACGGCCCCCGCAAGACCCTTGCCGGTGCAGCCTACCTGACGCCAGCAGGGCGTGCCACCCTTGAGCCCCAGTCCCTCCAGCGCCGCCAACCATGTTGGAACAAGGGCTCAGGAGGGGCTTCCATCGTGGCATGCAGATCTTTGTGAAGACGAAGAACACTTCAACTCAGAAGAGTAAAAGATGACGAACCTCGGTGAGATCCTCGCCGAGAGAACCTACAAGACCCCCGGCAAGACCCTTGCTGGGGACGACCGCAATGCCACGGCAAGACCCTTGCCGGGGCTCCGGGAAGGCCCTTGCCGAGGACGTCCGCGAGGACGCAGCTAGGCCCGCACCCGCCAAGCTTCTGCCCCCGCTCCCATGCAGTTGCCAGCCCACCAGCAGGGCAGGCACCTGCATGTCAGCATGAGGCTTCTCAGCCAACTCAGCGCATGCCTACTCGGTGGCATGCAAATTTTCGTGAAGGCCCCGCCATCGCGCCACCTCAGCAGCCTGCCAGCCTACATTGCGCTGGCCGCCTCGCTGGCCCAGGCGCATGTCGAGGCAGGGCGAAGTAGCGGTAAGATGGAGGGGACCCGTCAGGGGCGCATTAAATGCACTTTGTCCCGTAATAGCTAGCGATAGACTTATCCACAGTACCCCGATGCCACCTCCTGTGTGCCACTGTGGCGATCCCCTTGCCTATAAAAGGAGGGCTGAGGCATCCAGGAGAGGGATGGGGACTTTGGGACCAGTTACGCTCACTGTAGCTAGTTCAGAACCTCAAGAACACAAATACACACATCAAAGCAGGACTAGGGTGTTACGCATCTCTGCGGCCCGAACCTGGGTAAACGATCCGCGTGCTCATACTGACTGCTGATTCTGCTCTCCTCACAACCCAGCGCCCCGCAACCGTAGTAGGGATTCTTGTGATCCCATAGGTGTCGTTTCCCACTGACAAATCTTCTATTTTCTTTTCCTTGCTATTTTCTGACAGATCTAATCCACCATGGACGCTTCAAGCTCCTCCAAGGACAAGTTCTTCAAGAACGTCATCAACCCATATTTGCGGGAGGTGATGCAACACCCTTAGGTTATCCAGATGCATGAGGGGGTCTCCACATCCGTGATATACAAGGCCCTAAGGGGACTGGATCCATGGAGGCTAGGCTTGAAACTACGGAGCAGAAGTCTTCCGGTGCAAGGGGATGGTGGAACGTGGACTCAATGCCAATCACCTCATGATCACAGATTGCACCCGTGATCTCAAGGTGGATGGCAAGTCCATGAAGAAGATCGTCTTCTCGTTCAACGACTGAATCAACTTCCTCTAGAGCTACAACCTCCAAAACCAAGTCTTTGAATATGAGGCAAGGTTTAAAGGTATGAGTTTGGCTGCCAGTTGCAGGACCCGCAAGACTCACTCCTCCTCTTATGATGGTGAGCCTCTGCCATGGAAACCCGAGGACAAGATCGCTACCACTTCATCACCGCCACCTCCTTCTTCATCACTAATAGAAAATTGAGTATCAGGTATGGGCACTCCCCTTGTCTTGTGCCAAGCTTGGGGGAGGTGCCCCGGTACCGTATCATCTCCACTGTCTTTTGCCTTTACTTACCTTAGTTCGATCCATAGTTATCTTTTGCTTTAGATGAATAAAAGTTTAGTTTGATCTTTTTTCGAGAGTTTTCTTAGTGATCTATCTTTGTAATCGTGTGCGAGATATAAAATAAAGTTTAGTTTGAGTTTTGTTTTCTCTACTTTCATGTTCAATAAAAAGAAAGGAAATAAATGAAAAAGATCATATGCTAATCTTATGGTAAGTAATGACATCACATAAGGAAGAGTATAAGTAGAAAATTTTATTGGAGATTGACAAACATAGCTTTGGTCAATGATGAAATTCATGAAAGAATTAATAAGGGAAGAGAAGATTCACATGCATATATACTATCTTGGAAATCTTTTGTGATTGTGAGCCCCCATCAAAATATTATATGCCAAAATTGTTGACGTTGGACGAGGAAGACAACGTAATGATTTATGTTTGTTCATATTCACATAGAAGTTATATTGTCATGGATCCTGCAACATGTTGTGTTTACCCCCCATCTTTGCTAGCCAAAAGTTCCGCACTAAGTAGAGATACTACTTGTGCATCCAAAAACCCTTAAACCCAAATCTTATTTTGAAGAGTCCACCATACATACCTAAGGATTCAGCAAGATCATTCAAGTAAGTTGTCATCGGTGCAATAAGGCAATATAAACTGCTTCTAAAAGTGTTAGATCATTTAGTGTAAGAGAAAATTGAGCGTTGTACGAACTTGTGATGACAAAGAATAAAAGCGACAGACTGCATCATAAATGTTGCTATCATAAGGGGCAATAGAATGTGACGTTCTTTTACACTAAGGGATTGAGCATACAAACAAAAAGCGCATGGCAACCTCTGCTTCCCTCTGCGAAGGGCCTATCTTCTATTTTTATGTATTTACTTTTTATGCAAGAGACAAAGTTCTTCTCTCTTTCCTTTTTATTTTCTCTTTTGGCAAGCATCATGTGGTGAGGAAAGATCGAGGCACATATATCCAGTTGTATATGGGTAGCATGAGTTATTATTGTTGACATCACCCTCGAGGTCAGTATGTTGGGAGGCGAAACTATAAGCCCCTATCTTTCTATGTGTCTAGTTGAAACATTTTGCTCATGTGTATGCGGTGAGTGTTAGCAATCATAGAAGACAATATGATGGTTGAGTATGTGGACTCGCCAAAAAGGCTTCGATACGTCACCCTTCCTGAAAAGATGATGAATTGTAGTTGCAAAGTTGACTGAGAACATAGTTTGTTGGTTTTCAATAGAGTTTATGCTTTATACTTCGATGTTGTGATGAATTATTACTTGTTCATGAGAAGTCTATGATAAAAGTTATATGATAGAGTTTTATATTAAGGTTTGTTGTTGTTATAATAATATACATGATGCTTCTATGTCCGCATTTTGTTTTTATCAACACCTCTCTCTCTCTCTAAGCATGTGGACATGTTTTTGGATTTTGGTTTTCGCTTGAGGACAAGCAAGGTCTAAGCTTGGGGGAGTTGATATGTCCATTTTGCATCATGTTTTCCAACTGTTATTTATAATGTTTTTATGCCTAATAATGCTTTTTGGAGTAATTCTAATGCCTTTTCTCTCACAATATGCAAGGTTCACACAAAGAGGGAGAATTCCGGCAGCTGGAAATCTGGACCTAAAAAAGCTACGTCAGGCTACCTATTCTGCACAACTCCAAATAAGCTGAAACTTCATGAGGATTTTTATGGAATAAATAAGAATTATTGGAGAAAATAACTACCAGAGGGGGCCCACCAGGTGGGCACGCCCCACCTGGGCGCGCCAGGGAGCCCAGGCGCGCCCTGGTGGGTTGTGCCCTCCTCGGCCCACCTCCATTGCCCATCTTCTGGTATATAAGTCATTTTCACCTAGAAAAAATTAGGACTTTCGGGACGAAGCGCCGCCTTCTCGAGGTGGAACTTGGGTAGGAGCACTTTTGCCCTCCGATGGAGCGATTCCGCCGGGGGAACTTCCCTCCCGGAGGGGGAAATCATCGTCATCATCATCACCAACAACACTCCCATCTTGGGGAGGGAAATCTCCATCAACATCTTCAACAGCACCATCTCCTCTCAAATCCTAGTTCATCTCTTGTGTTCAATCTTTGTACTGGAACTATAGATTCGTACTTGTGGGTGGTTAGTAGTGTTGATTACATCTTGTAGTTGATTACTATATGGTTTATTTGGTGGAATATTGTATGTTCTCAGATCCATTATACTATTTCATACCCCTCTGGTCTTGAGCATGATTATCATTTCTGAGTAGTTACTTTGTTCTTGAGGTCACGGGAGAAATCTTGTTGCAAGTAATCATGTGAACTTGATATGTGTTCGATATTTTGATAGTATGTATGTTGTGATTTCCTTAGTGGTGTCATGTGAACGTCGACTACATGACACTTCACCATATGTGGGCCTAAGGGAATGCATTGGGGAGTAGTTATTAGATGATGGGTTGCGAGAGTGACAAAAGCTTAAAGCCTAGTTTATGCGCAATGCACGAGCATCTTGATGTTACGTGCAATGCACGAGCATCTTGCTAGTCTTCCAAGTAAATTAAGACTAGTAGCAACACAACAATACAATACCACTAGCAAGATTGCAGGATAACATAGGATGGTACGATCGTGTGATCTTCTTCATTTCCTTCTTCTTCTTCTTTGTCTTCCTCTTCATGCTCTGTTTCTCTTTCTCCTCGCCAGTTGGTGAAACCAAGCACATGATTTGCCTTCTATTTCAGAATTGGTTTCTGTAGATTTTTGTACAAACAGGGATATCGATTTCACCTCGTTGCTTTTGCGACCTTTTGGTGCACTCCACAAAACACTTCTTACAAGAAGTGACTTTTGTGTTGTTTAACTGGAATGTCAGAATGGAACCGTTGGTTCATTTTAGTGGAACTGCACAAAGGGAGACCTGTGTTCCAATCTTCATCATCCATATTGGCACTATAACCTTCCTTTAGGTAAGAATGATATTTAATGCATGTGTTCATCTCTATTTCGCGACTGCCATGAGAAAATAGTGCTATTTTTTACTAGTACACTTGTACTCCCTCACTGACAAAACCAATTCTAAAATAGAGGGCCAATCATGTACTTGGTTTAACTTGTCATGGTTTATAACAGTGGCATGGCTTCATTTTACCAGGGGCGTTAGATTAAGAATAGCTAAATATTTGCTATAAGGGCATGGGATAGTGGGTGCACCAGCAGTCCAGCACCATGTACCTAAACCGGGGCATAAAGTGGTGATTCAGAGTTGTTTGCCATGAGAAACAAACATCCAAGAAACCTATCTGGGTTGGTCCCATTTTTGTTCACTCTAGCCCCCTACTCCTATGTGTGGATAGCAAATCTAGTCCTGGTCATACCACTGTGTATAGCGTTTCCCCAATATTTCCCTTTTCAACCAATAGACCAGTTGGATGACCAGTCTGTACCACTTTCACCCCCTTTCCTTCCTGTTTGTATCAAGTCCGATGTACATACTAAATTTCTGCCCTTTATTTCTTGTTTGAACTAAGTACAAGATTTGACTCCATGAAGTAGCTTTACCTCTAACAATAGAAAAAAAATTAGGTGACATTGGACCATGCGATCGAGAGGGGTTGAGAGGTAGAACATGATGCACATGCAGCGACGTAGCAAGCTGGGGAAGTAGAGCTAGGCCGGTTTCAAAGGAAGATATACCTGAAGGTCATCGGGATGTGGATAGGTGGGCGGCGGGAGGCCGGATCCGCCCACACTAGGGCAACAACTAATGGATCAGGGGACCGACGCGCCGCCGCTCAACCAGAGATAACAGTGCGACCGGCAGTGGGTCTCCTCCCTCGCTGTCGACGATGGCCTAAACGCTGCCCCTCCTCCCCTTCACCGACGGAGGGGGATATGTCCGGATCTGTAACCAGCAGTGAGGGTAGAAAGACAGTGTTACCACCGCTATCTTGTTTAGATATGGAGAGGATGAGAGTGTGTGAATAGAGCAACCCTAGCAAGCAAGCGCGGAGGCTTCGGCCTATATATATACATATAGTGGGGTAGTTTTCTTTTTTCACTCCATCAAAACAATCATTTAAAATTGTGTACATGCCAGGTCGCCGTTTTTTTGAGTTGTTGATTGTTTTTGAGATAGCTACCTGCTTATTCCAAGTGGTGTTACGTTGTGCTAGGTTGCACTTTGTATCGTTCAAGTCTGGTACTAGACCCTCCATTAAGTGAACAACCACAACCTCGTAAAGTTTGTGAACACGCCCACGGCTAAAATTATCGAAAACGTGGGATACCCCAACATGCATTATTATTTATATTTTCTATGTGGGCCTCAAAACAAAATGTGAGAGTACAATATTTATAGGGCCACTTTGTAATTTGTGCTAAATTTTGACCAAAGATTTAACGGATAAAATGTTAGTGCATGTTAACAAAAATCATATCCTTTGATTCGTATTTGATCATAGTTTTCAATGATGTAATTTTCCGTGACATGCATGAACATTTGGTTAGTTAAATTTATTGTCAAAATTTGGCACAAATTATCATAGGGACCAATAAACCAGGATGGAGCTCCTCATCTGTCGTCCAAACTACTACTGTATATGACTAGCCACTCTATCTACAAACGGGACATCAAAGCATCCGGGCCCACGTGCCATCCACCAAATCACAGCGAGGTGCTACAATCGAGACTCACCGGTCAACCCGGTGTGGCCGTCATGACCTATCATATCACAAAACCCACACCTTTACTAGTAGTGGTAAAGTGGCCTCGAAGTTGGACTGGATGAAGCAACCATCATTTCACTTGAACGTTCGTTGAAGCCCTTTCTCCCCTTGAAGAAAACATCACTCCAGGCTACTCACTTCTGCCATTTTTCTTCTATACCGACGAAGGAAAGGTGGGTGAATCAGTGATGCTACATATTTTCATTCCAAGAATCTTCTTTTTGCGAAGCACCGACCGATTCTCACAGCCTATTCTTTTCCCGTTTTCATTGTGATTGTGGTTTCCTTTCGATTGCTTTTTGTTTGTCAGTTTATTGATGGATCTTGGAGCATTAGGCAAAGAGTTGTCGGCAGACAACCCACTCAAGATAGAGATATCCAGGAAGTGAGCACCGACCAACGAGTTGGCCATGTTGGTGGGCCAACCCATGGAGACGAATAACTCCAAGAAACAAGCACTGGCCAAAGAGTTGACGACGTTGGCGGATGAACTCCTCAAAGAAAGCTAGAACAACAGCAAGGGCCCAACAATGCCTACCCCAGAAACTCTTATGGCCACCTATGACAGGCTCAAGGCCGAGTTTGAGGAGACAGTCGCCATAGAGAAGCAGTATTTCCCTGGGAAGGCGATGGCCCCCGGAGGGATGGGATCCCCCGTTGAGCTGCACAAGGTAAAAAATGGCTTACCATAGTTGTGGTTTTTGATTTTTTGCAATGTTCTTGCTAATATGTTAGGGTTGTGCAGGTGCAGGTGGACGTCCTTGATGATTCTGGTGTCGCGATCCATCCTATGGACAACACCCCAGAGATCGTTTTCGATGTCGCGGTCCTTCCTGTGGACATCGCCCCGGAGATAGATTTCGATGCCACTGTCCGTCCTGTGGACATCGCCCCAGAGATCAATTCTCAGGTCGTGGTCCGTTCTGTGGACACCAGAGATCGATTCCCATGCCGCTGTCCATGTTGTGGTCATTGCCCGAGAGATCGATGAGAAGAAATAGTTGGTCGCGCTAATCCTTCAAGGTAGTTTGCATTGTGTTTAATTACTAGAATGATGAGTGTTAACAAACCATCTTAAGGCTAGTGCACTGTCTTGTGTGGGCAGTACTTGCTACTTTTGTTTGATAGTGAATCATGCGAACCCTCTCCGAGTTATGGAAACAGATGTATCCTCACCAGCTTTTGATGTAATATATGGCATGCTTAGATGTAAGTTTGAACTGTTTATCATATCAGCAGGGCTTGTTCGATGATTCTTGCTGTTAGTAGGCTAGCTACTGCACGAGCTATAGTACTTGCAAAACACTCACCGAAGAGAAACGTTGGGGCTGATGAGATCGTGGTACACTTATAGGTATGATCCGTCGTTGATCGGCCAATAGCCCAAGCTCCTAAAATTGTAGGCTTAGCAATCGATCAGACAATAGTCCACAATTATACATTAATTCACATCAAACTCAAAGAGTTGATTCACGGATAAATTTAGGCCTCATTTGGTTGATAGGGTAGGAAAATCGTAGCAATAGGAAAGTCATAGGAAATGAGATGACATGTATCTTAAATCCTATGAGTAGGAACAGGAAAGGAGATGCCCTTCGATTCACATCATAGGATTTTTTTTCCATTGAGTCTAGGCTAATGTTTATTTTCCTATGAAATGTGGAGGATAAGAAGAATTCCTCCATAGGAATATGATTCCATTCCTATAAACCAAAGGGCTCTACAAAAAGTTTTCCTATAGAAATCCTATTCTATGAATTTCCTACAAGATTCCTCTAAACCAAAGGAGGCCTCACATTTATAGCCAGCAAAATTGGCATGTACTTGTAGCATGCGTGAATGTGTATTTTTTTGTTGGAAGCGTGAATGTGTAGTGACATCGTACTTTCGGAGTGGCTACAAAGAGTTTGTACGTGTGCTAGAGGGGTTGTGGGATAGAGAGAGAGAGAGATCTAGAGAGAGAGAGAGAAAGACCCTCTTTCTACTCCTAATTGTTAGATTGACAAAGGATATTTTTGAGAACACAAAATCATCGCAGTACAGAGACGTACAAATCCTAGGCGAGCTAGTTTGGCCTAGTGGATTTCAGTGATATGACGTGCTGCAGTGCCGTCCAGTCTTCGCGTGTGGTAGCAGTATTGCAGGTACAGTAAGTTTTCTTCAAGAAGCGGAATTCAACAAAGTCATGATGGTTCCTTCGTCCAACCAACTTACAACGGGAAAGGTTGGGCCTGCGCTACAATCGGGGTGGACCAGGACAATTTTGTGCATGGCAAGTGGAACAGGATGGTCGACGTCCCACTTGTTGGCGAATGAAAGTATTCTTTCCGATATCGAGGACGAGCAATGAGTATTCATATTTTATTTTTTATGAAAGCTATTGTCTCCACTGTTATGACAGAGGAGTGTGAAACACGGCAACCCAGTGTACTTGGCATGTGCACAACTCCCTCCTTCCTCATGTACCATAGTGTTGACTATAAGGTTGGCTATAAGGTTACAACTTTTTCTCACTTTCTCTCTATCTATTTCCTCTCAAATGTTTTTTACCTTCTTTGTTTAGACACAATTGTTTTTATACCTCTTTTTTTATGAATTAGGTTTTTATACCTAGGAGCACGTGTAGAGACCGGCTCTTATAGAGCCCACTCCTTGACTTTGTCAATGCCTCTCTCTCTCCTCCACATACGCGGGCTTATAGCCCAGTATTGTACTTGCTATGAATGCGGGCAGCTGGCATCTTAGGGGGGAGCATGCGCGGGAGGGGGAGGGGTTTTCTAGTGGCCCAAGGCGGTCATAAGAGGGCTTGGAAGCGGTCTGGACTCCCGCATGGCCCACCTCACATTATCACCATATTTGTTGGAGTCCATGGCAGGCGATCTCTTCTCCCTCTCCGTGTCTCTCTTCTCAGCCGACATCCACCGAGCGATTAGATTTCGGCTATCGACGGTTTATTTAATTACAGTTCCACATGTTAGTGAAAATGCAAGACAACGCGTGCCCCCTCTGGTGAGCGGCTTGCGAGCTGGACTGTTGGGGGTACGACGCAAACGCAACAGGCGTGCTTTAAGTGTGCCGCCTTTTCCTTTTTAACTTGCAAAGCGTAACATTTTGGTGAGATCGATTGATAGAAATCCAGAACAAAATGACGAGTGTGGGGCTTTCCCACGTGTTAGGCAGGCTAGTTTGAGTGATATGACATGCTACAGTGGTGTCCACTTGCTCCATTTTTATGTAAGCAAGCGTCTACACTCTTACATGGGAGGAGTGCGAAACACGGCAGATCTGATTTTGATTGAGGGATAATTGTTCCCTCCGAAATAATGGAGCACTGTTAGCGATTATAACATGATAGTTAGGGCATCTCTAGCCACTACAAAAAAATACACATCCATGACATTTTTCGACGAACGAATTTTTTTCTGTCATACTTATGACACTTCTATGACGATAATTGTGACAAAACCCGGTATCATCATAGATGTGGTGGGCTCCTACTTCTATGAAAAAAAATCATGACAGAAAATGGGCTTTTTGTCCTGGGCGGGCCGGAGACGCAGCTGCATGACATTCTTTGGGCCATCCATGACGGAAAAAACCATAGTAGAAGCGAGGGCGAGGAAAATATCGGGGTGTTCCCAGTCAGGACGCGTGGTCGGGACGAGCGATGCACATAGGTTTGCGCGTTTCTCTCGTACACGCACGCGCGTAGGTGCGAGGCATAGGGCTCTAACCTAACCCGAGCGAGGCGTTCTCCTACTAAACCCGAGCGATTGCACTGCAGGCTAACGCGTTACTGAACCCGAGCGATTGATCGATGGTTGTTAACTGAACCCGATCGAGCGATTCCTTTCCTACTGCTGCTAATTGAAGCTGATCGATGCTGCCTCTGGATGAATAATGAGCGTTGTTGGGGGGTTTGGATGAATAGTTCTCGGTGAGGGTTGGATGAACAGGACCATGTGGTGTTGCCGCTGGATGAACATGACCCCGATCGATCGAGCCGGTTGGGCGTGGATGAACAGGACCCCGTGGAGGGCTCGATGAACAGGACCCCGTGGAGGGAAGGTTGAACAGTAGCCGGTGGAGGGCTGGTTGAACAGTAGCCGGTGGAGGGCTGGTTGAACAGTAGCACATGGAGGGGTGGTTGAACAGGAGCCCGTGTAGAGGGCTGGTTGAACAGTAGCTGGTGGAGTAGTGAGCTGTGGAGGCTAGATGAACAGGAGCCCATGGATGAACAGTCGCAGGTGGAGGCTGGACGAGGTCGACGGTAGATGAACAGTAGCCCGTGGAGGTTGGAGGAGGTCGACGGTGGAGATGAACAGTATCCCGTGGAGTCCCATTTTGCGGTACACCACACCCCTCCCGATGAACATGACCCCCGTTTCGACCATAGCGCTCCAACACAAGTCTGTTTCCTCCGTTTTGCGGTACGCCACACCCCTTCCGATTAACAGGACCCCGTTTCGACCGTAGGAGGTCCAACGGAAGTCCGTTTCCTCCGTTTTGCGGTACGCCAGACCCCTCCCGATGAACAGGATCTCGTTTCGACCGTGGCCGGTCGAACACAAGGCTGTTTCCTCCGTTCTGCGGTACGCCAGACCTCGTTTCCATCAGTTGTTCCGCCCAAGCCCTCCCAATGAACACGACGACGTATTCCGTTCCGACCCAGCAGGTTGGCTCCCCATGAACATGATGATGACGTTGCTTATCCATTCCGACCCAGCCATGTACATGAGCCCTACCCATACGTATGCGCGAGTAGGCATTCGAGACCCCACCCGTATATACGTACGTGACCGTGTTTTCTTTCTTGCACATTGGCTGATGTACGTACGTGTACATGCTATGTGCGCACCTCTACTACGACACATGGGCGCTTCTAGATCGACCAGTATGAACCTACATGTTCGCGACCAGAATGACAATGCTACGTACGCTTCGACCAAGTGGGTCCCAACTGTCAGGCACTTCCTTGCGTGCGAAGATGTAGCTGGTGGGTCCCAGTACTCAGGGGGACGAATCATTTTTTTGCTCGGAGGGACTTCCTTACGCGCGAAGATGTAGCTGGTGGGTCCCAGCAGTCAGGGGGGAAACGTTTTTTTCGTGAAATACGGTGGCCCGTCCGGTGGGTCCCTGCTATCAGGTGGAGGAATAATTATTTTGCGCATAATAAGGAGGCACTTCCTTGCGGCCGCCGTGGACCCAGCTGTTAGCCTCTCCACGTATAGTACTCTTCCGATGGAAGTCGTTCCTTGACCACGTCGACCACGCCGCGCCGAGAGCACCAGGGCGGTGGAGGACGGCGAGGCCTAGGAAGGGGACGACACGGAGCCGGGGACAATGCGGAAGTGGAAGCCCGTGCGGAGAGGAGTACGAGGGTTCACTGGTTCGGCTATGGTGTGAGGCTGCCGTCGCCGCAGGGCCTGGCCAGCGGTGGGAATAGTAGTGGGCGGTGAGGCCTCCGCGACAGCACAGGCGGCCACGGGAGGCAGGAGCATGCGGCACGACCGGCGCTGCTTTGGGCGGTTGGAGCAAGAAGACCATTGGTTGAAGAAGCACTATGGCCGTTGGATGGACATATTACGGTCACTGGAGCTAGAATCGTTCATATTGACTAAGTTGACAAAGCCCTCCGCTCACGTCAACTTAGTAGATCCACAAGTCACCCTCCCACCAAGGTGGGTCCCAGCTAGCAGGGGGAGTATTCATTTTTTTTGTGCGTAATAAGGAGGCACTTCCGGTGGGTCCGAGCTAACAGTGGTGGGAACATTTTTTCCCGAAATACAGTGTCCCGTCCGGTGGGTCCCAGCAGTCAGGGGGAAACGTTTTTTTTCGCTAAATACGGTGGCCCGTCCGATGGGTCCCTGCTATCAGGTGGAGGAATAATTATTTTGCGTGTAATAAGGAGGCACTTCCTTGCGGCTGCCGTGGACCCAGCTGTCAGCCTCTCCACATACAGTACTATTCCGATGGAAGTCGGTTGTTGACCACATTGACCACGCCGCTCCAAGATCACCACGACGGTGGACGACAGCGAGGCCTAGGAAGGGGATGACGCGGAGCCGGGGAAGACGCTGCAGTGGATGCCCACGCGGAGAGGAGGACGAGGGTTCACTGGTTCGACAGCGGTGTGAGGCCGCCATCGCTGCAGAATAACAGGGGGTGTGGGTGAGTGGAGGGATGGCCTGGCCAGCGGTGGGAGTAGTAGGGGCTGTGAGGCCTCTACGGCAGCACAGCCGGCCACAGGAGGCAGGAGCAGGCGGCACGACCGGCGCTGCTTTGGGCGGCTGGAGCAAGAAGACCAGAGGTTGAAGAAGCACTATGGCCGTTGGATGGACATCGTATGGTAACTGGAGCTTGAATCATTCATATTGACTAAGTTGACAAAGCGCTCCGTCCCCGTTAACTTAGTAGGCCCACAAGTCAGCCTCCCACTATGGTGGGTCCCGGCTAGCAGGGGTATTCATTTTTTTGTGCATAATAAGGAGGCACTTCCTTGCATGCAAAGATATAGCTGGTGGTTCCGACTTGTCAGCGGGGGGAACATTTTTTTCACGAAATACACAGGCCCTTCCGATGGGTCCTAGTTGTCAACCTCTCCATGTACAATCCAATTCCGATGGATGTCATTCATTGACCACGCTGACCAGGCCGAGCCGAGAGCACCAGGGCGGTGGACGATGGCGAGGCCTAGGAAGGGAACGACACAGAGCCAGGGAAGACTCGGCAGTTGTTTCCCACATAGAGGGGAGTACAAGGGTTTTCTGGTTCGTCTGCGATCCCTGGAGAATAATAGAAGGTGTGGGTGAGTAGAGGGATGGCTAGGCCAGCGATCAGAGTACGGTGGGGTGGTGAGGCCTGCGCGGCAGCATAGCCGGCCGCGGGAGGAGGGAGCAGGCAGTCCTGCCGGCACTTGTTTGAGCGGCTGGAGCAGGAAGAACAGAGATTGAAGAAGCACGACAGTCATTGGATAGACATCTGTCGGTGTCAAAACCGGCGGATCTCGGGTAGGGGGTCCCGAACTGTGCGTCTAGGCAGATGGTAACAGGAGACAAGGGGTGTTTTTACCCAGGTTCGGGCCCTCTCGATGGAGGTAAAACCCTACTCCTGCTTGATCGATATTGATGATATGGGTAGTACAAGAGTGGATCTACCACGAGATCAAAGAGGTTAAACCCTAGAAGCTAGCCTATGGTATGATTGTTGTAATGGTTGTGTGGCCTACGGACTAAAACCCTCCGGTTTATATAGACACCGAAGAGGGCTAGGGTTACACAGAGTCGGTTACAATGGTAGGAGATCTACATATCCGTATCGCCAAGCTTGCCTTCCACGCCAAGGAAAGTCCCATCCGGATACAGGACGAAGTCTTCAATCTTGTATCTTCATAGTCTTGGAGTCCGGCTGACGATGATAGTCCGGCTGTCCGGACACCCCCTAGTCCAGGACTCCCTCAGTAGCCCCTGAACCAGGCTTCAATGACGATGAGTCCGGCGCGCATATTGTTCGGCATTGCAAGGCGGGTTCCTCCTCCGAATAATTCATAGAAGATTGTGAACACCAGGATAGTGTCCGGCTCTGCAAAATAATTTCCACATTCCACCATAGAGAGAACAATATGTACACAAGTTCAATCTGCTGACGTATTTTGTGGCATGACGTCATACCACCACCAAGCCTTTACTTGAATCGTTTTTTATTGTACCACCTCAACGCGTTTAGCGAAGCGGTTTCCTTGGCACGTCTTGTCGAAGCAGAGATCGTGTTCCCCTTACTCCGGGATTCCCATCAATACGGACGTGGGTAACCCAACCGTGCCCGTCGCCACGCCCCCTCTATCGGAGGCGAGTCCCAAACGGTCACGGGGATGGCTCTTGGTATTCTCCCTCTTTATAATGGAACCAAGGCTCGTTTCTTTTCTTCAATCCTCCATCGAATCTTCTCCTGGCCCCAAGTTCCAACACCCAGAGCCCCATATTCGAGCGCTTCGGACCTCCAACAATGTCTGGCTCCGACCTACAGGGCCGGTGGATGTCCTCCTCCGTCACGGAGGAGCACGTGCTAAAGCTGCGAGAGGCCAAGTACCTGACTTACGAGATTTCGCATAGGTTGCCCGCCGAAGGGCAAGTCATCCCCACCCCCGAGCCCGGCGAGTATGTCGTTTTTGTATCCCACCTCCGTCGGGGTTTAGGCTTCCCAATGGATCCTTTTGTGAGAGGGCCCATGTTTTACTATGGGTTGGAATTCCACGACTTGGATCTGGAGTCGATCCTCCATATTTCTGCATTTATTGTCGTCTGCGAAGCCTTCCTCCGCGTCACCCCTCACTTCGGTTTGTGGCTTAAGACCTTCGATGTGAAGCCGAAGATGATCCAGGGGCGTCAAGCAGAGTGCGGCGGGGCGGTTGTGAGCAGAAGGGCCGACGCTCCATGGCCCGAGGGCTCTTTCCAGGAGGAGCTCGGCTTGTGGCAGCAGGAGTGGTTCTACATAACCGCTCCCAGGGGCAGCAGGCAGAAGCCGCCACCCATCTTCCGTTTGGGCCCTCCACAGCGGCTGATGTCATGGGTCAGCCAAGGGCTCAACTAGGGGCCGTCAAAGGAGGTGCCCCTACTGTAGGGCCGGATTCGAGACCTCCAAACGAGGGAGATCGATCTGGTCGTGGTGATGCAGGTCATGCTGATTAGGCGTCTCCTGCCCTGCAAACGCCGCCCTCTCCGGTTGTGGGAGTTTAATCCGGAGGGACCATGAATTCTCCAACACTTCATGGGTACGACACCTGTGGAGATGTACAAATTGTTCTTCGGATCACAAGAGGTGTGTCCGGAATTAACCGAGGATGCCGGCCTGAGCTGCAATCGCCCGGATACACAAGTAAGTAGCTCCGTGTCCGGACATACCGTTTGTTTGCCTTTCTATGATTCGCTTTTTGATCAACTGCCCTCTAAACAGGAGTGGATAGCGCAAGCAAAACTGATATGGTGTTCGGCCCCCCTCCCAGAGACCGCGCCGGATCCCGTGCTGGTCAGGATGCTGGAGGTTGCGCCTTCAGAGGAAGGCGAAGGGGAGAACAGAGGAACTACCGCCTCAACCAAGGAGGCTTTTGAGGAAGGGGGGATCGAGAATCCCTCCTTCCAGGGGGAGAAGAGGACCGCCTCCGAAAACCCGGAGGCCAAAGCCCCGAAGCGGGGGAAGAGATCTTCACCAGAGGGTCCTGCGTCCGGAGAGGCTCCGACCGCACAATCTCCCCTAAAGAATCAGCCCTCCAGCGAGCCGTAAGTAGAAAAAAGGGAGTTTTGTAATAAGGGACATCCCTATTTGTGCTTCTGAGGATAACTTAAGTTTTTACCTTGTAGTTCGGATCTCCGTCCTTCTCAGATGAGCTCATCTTCGGGGGAACTTCGTCTGGAGATGATGGAGAGCGAGACGCCTCCATCCGCCGCACCATTGGATAGGGCGGACGAGCCTGAAGTGTCATCACGGAGGGTATCCCCGAGTCCGGCAGGGCCGAATAGTTCGGCACCAACTGGTGTGCGGCCGGGGGAGCTGAGGGATTTGCTTGAGAGGGCGTCCATCTCAGAAGGTCACCGTACACTGATGAGTACGGTGATTGAAAGAATTTCATCCGCCGAAGGCGGATTGCGTGATGCCGTCAGGAGTTTGCTGGCGGCGTTTGAGGTACGTAAAAATGACATACCCTTTGACAGTTTTACACATAAAGTGCGCCATGCATAGATAGTAGCCCCTGAGACTCGGCGGGGTGTCGAGAATGACAGCGTGCCGAGGATCAAAATCCCAGGTATTGATTTTTTCCTTTCCTAAGCAGGTGGCGGATAGTTCGGTGGCTAGCCGGACTGATGGAGTTGTCGAACTAAAGCGGCAACTCTATGTTGCAGATGCGGACATCGCGCTAGTCAACAGGCGACTTGACGAGTCGCAAGGTAGGTTTCTTCTCCGTGGTCACCTAGTAAGGGAGCCGAAGCCCACCCCTTACCATATGTGTGCTTTGACGCAGATGGTGCCGCTACTGTGGAGAGCCTTCGGGCAGAACTTGCTCAAGCCAAGGAGCAAGCCAGAAGGAGTGATGCGGCTGCCTCAAGGGCGGCCGAAGAACTAGAAGCCGAAAGGGCTGCACACTGCCGAAGCAGGGAGGAGATGGCCGAAATGGCCGTGAAGTTAAAAGATGCTACCGACCGTAATGAGGTTCTTGAAAAGGAGTGCTTAGCGGAGCGAGAAGACCTGGGGAAGGCCACCACCGAAGCCAAGGATGCCCGTTCTGCAATGCAGGCTATAAGGGAGGAGCTGCGCCAGGCCAGAGACATTATGGCTGGCAAGCCCTTTCTGCTGCGCCGACGGTTCACGGATCCAAAGTATGCTCAGCTTGGCCAGCTGTGGGGTCCGGAGGATCCTTATATGGACTTAGCAGCGAGTGCGGCGGATGCCATTGTGCACTTCCGAAGTCAGAAGGATCACAAAACGGAAGAGCTGTTTTGGTCTCAATTCCATAGTCCGGAGCGTTCACTTCTGCTGACCGATCGGTTGGCCGAGTGGGCTGAGCTTAATAGATTGTCCGGACTTGCCATGACGGATATCGTGACTCATGTCTGGCCGGATAGGCCCAAGCCGAAGAGTTATTTTGGCTTATTGCAGCAATTTCTTGGGGCGGTGCCGCATATCAAGGCGATGAAGCGGTCGGCCTTCATAGAGGGTGCACGGATGGCCCTCGCCCATGTGAAGACACATTGGACAGAGATGAATGCCACCGCTGTTGCAACCTAGGGTTCGGACGAGAGCCGGTTACCCACCGAGCACTATTTTGGGGAAGTTCTGCGTGGTGCTCGTGTAATAGAGTCGCAGTGCTCAAAAAATGTCGTGTTCAAATGAACTTTATGATTTTTAAAATGATGTTTATAATATAAGCGCTTTTTGTGCTTGTGCATGCAAGTATTGGAATATCTCCTGTGCGGCCGTTTAATGTATACTTGTGTATAACCTGAAAGATGGCAGTCTTTGGCTTCAGCCCCCACGCACATAGTGCGGGGGTGTTTGCAAAATAGCGCATTTTCACACTTAATCCAATGTCTTGGTCCTGTAAAGGAGGTGGTAGCGTAGCAAACGAGGCAACCGGACTATAATGCTTTATCACTTTCACTTAGCCATAGGAGTTCGAGGGTGGGGCTACGATATAGCCCCTGGGGGCACCGCGCTCTCCGAGTTCGGGGCGCGTATGTGCCTGACCGGGAAACGGTCCTTCGTCAAAGCAGAGGAATTCTAAACATTCCGATAGTCGATCGAGTGGTTGACCAGTCTCTCGCTATGTCATGACAGTCAGTTTTCGGCTTTCTCTACTGAGGTGCTGCCCAGCCGAACCGGGGCACAATCGCAGTAGTTCTCCTGGTGCCGCGTTAGCCGATGATACGGAACGTAAGGCAGCAAAACACAGGAGCCGGGCAAACCCAACATTTGACCAAAGACATGACTCGGAGCTGATGCATATAAGGCCTAACTCGAGACGCCGAACACTCCCTAAGGTGTTCGGTCTTTATAATAACGGGCAGAACAATGCCCTAAGCCCCTAGTGTCCAGGTACAGGCGAGAATTTCTGGCGCGGCCGATGCCAAAACGCCAGTCTCCTCGTTGGTTATGGTGAAGAACCGTGGGATGTGATCAACAAAAGATAGTAAGAAAGGTTTACGCAGGGACTTAATCTTAAAAGAATCCTTGCGACGGGTCCCTGCTGCACGTCTGCGCCTGTGTCTCCATTGTGCCGTATCCTGGACAGGCGTACACGTTGTTCATCTGTAAAAAGAGAGGAACTTAGCTTGAGAGGAAATCGTGCAAAAAATGTATTAAAAATTGAAATATGAATGAATGAATAAGGCTGAGCTTATATTAGCTCATTATTGCTTGTACGCATAGCACCTTGTAAAGGGATGTGCGGCTAGGGAGCCCCTAGCTTATTTATGCCGGACTCGTCTAGCCGTGCCCGGGGTCTTGAACGACCTTTTAATGAGATGATGCCGCGTGGACCGGGCATTTTAAGTGTAAGAGACGCGTAGTGTGGTACTGCGTTAAAGCGGACAAAAGCTTCACGTCCCAATAGAGCTTGATGGCTACTTTTGAATGGGGTGATATGAAAGATTAGCTTTTCGCGTCGGAAGTTGTTGGGTGACCCGAACACAACTTCTAGTAGTAAGGAGCCCGTGCACTTGGCTTAAGGGCCTGGCGTCACTCCTTTGAAGGTAGTGCGGGTATGTTGAATTTTAGTAAGGTCTATCCCCAACTTGCGGATTGTGTCCGGATATAGCAGGTTTAAATCGCTGCCTCCGTCCATCAGGACTTGTGTAAATTGTAGTCCGTCGATTATAGGATCCAATATCAGAGCAGTCCATCCTGCGTTCCGAATACTTCTGGAATAGTCCAGGTGGTCGAAAGTGATTGGTTTTGACATCCAATCTCGAGGTTCCGCTGGGGTGGACCGTGCGACACCTACTTTGGCGGGTGCCGCATTGTTTTTCCGTATTATCACATGAAGTGAGTTTACTGTTTTGACTTCTTGTGGGAAAGTCTTTTGTTTTCCGGCGCTCTGCTGGTTGGGTTCGTCGTCGTCCTCGCTTGGCGCGTCGAGCCCCTTGTGTTCAGCGTTGAGTCGGCCGGACTGTTTGAAAACCCAACAATCTCGGTGGGTGTGGTTTGCAGGCCTTCCAGAGGTACTGTGGATTTGACATATCCTATCCAAAATTTTGTTTAAGTTGGATAGCTTGTCACTGTTGTCCTTAAGAGGCAATGATTTGTTGTTCGGCCGCGAGCTTTTGAATTCGGCATTGACCGCCGTGTTCTTTGGGCTTTTTTCTTTATTTCGGCGCTGATCCTTTCTGCGTCGTGATTTTCCGTTTCCATCTCTCATCTCGGATGTACTCGGGTCGCTGGTGCTGCATCTTGCTAGCCAGCTGTCTTCCCCGCGCAAAAGCGGGTCATGAGTCTTGTTAGCGCGGCCATTGTTCTCGGCTTCTCTTGGCCGAGGTGTCTGGCGAGCCATTCGTCTCGGACGTTATGTTTGAAAGCTGCTAAGGCTTCGGCGTCCGGACAGTCGACTATTTGGTTCTTTTTGGTAAGGAACCTGTTCCAGAATTTGCGCGCTGACTCTCTGGGCTGTTGAGTTATGTGACTTAAATCGTCTGCATCCGTAGGGCGGACATAAGTCCCTTGGAAATTTGCTCTAAATGCGTCCTCGAGCTCGTCCCAACTTCCAATAGTATTTTCTGGGAGGCTTTTGAGCCAATGCCGATCTGGCCCTTTGAGCTTGAGGGGTAGATATTTTATGGCGTGGAGATCATCTCCTCTGGCCATGTGTATGTGGAGGATGTAATCCTCAATCCAGACTCCAGGGTCTGTTGTTCCGTCGTATGCCTCTATGTTTACGGGTTTGAACCCCGCTGGAAATTCATGATCCAGCACCTCATCGGTGAAACATAGTGGGTGTGCGGTGCCCCTGTATTTCGGTGTGCCATTGTCTTCGAACACTCGGCGTGTTGTGTTGTTTCCTGGGGCCCTCTTTTTTGGCCCATAAATGGACCTGACCGGCCATCTGTTTTTTGAGGATCCTGAGTCGGCTTGTGTGCGGTGCTGCTTATCGCTTTTGCCATGTCATCTGGTCGTCTATCCGGCCAGGCGGCCTCTTTGCTTTTTGACTGTGGGGGCTCTATGGCCTCCTCGTCGAATTCTGGCAGCAGCTTGCGCTTTGGGTAGCTCTTTGTTTGGTGGCCATTGCCATATTTGTCCGCGGTCTTGAGTACTTTGCTCCACCTCATTCTGAGTATGTCTTCCGCTGTTTTGAGCTTCCGTTTTTCCTTCTTTAGACTTCTTGCAGTGGCGATGAGTCTTTTGTGAAGGTTCTTATGCTCCGGTGGTGTGCTCGGCGTGAGATCTTCTGGACTGTTGTTTTCGCCGGGCATGGATTGATTATCCGATTCGTCCTGGTCCGATGGTTGCTTGGTTGCATATTATTCGTCCACTGGTTTACCCTGCTCTATTGCTGGGTCATTAGGAATGTTGTTTTTGTCGAGGTGGGACTTAGGGCGGCGTCTGCGTCGCCGTTTTGATTGTTTGTCGGCGGAATTATCCTTTGCCGCGTCCCGTTGTTCCTTGTTATAATTTCCTTTTGGGGTGTCCACCATATATACATCATGGGTTGGGGTGGACTTCCAGTGCTCTGTAGGCGCTGGTTCTTGATCGTCTCCGGCATCGTCGTCCATACCGTCGATGTCTTCGGAGTCGTGGTCTAGCATGTCAGTTAGATCGTCGACAGTGGCTACAAAGTGGGTGGTGGGTGGGCTTTGAATTTCTTCGTTGTCCGCATCCCAACCATCCTGACCGCAGTCCGGCCAGGGCTCTCCTGATAGCGAGAGATGCTTTAGCGATTTTAGGATGTCGCCAAAGGGTGAGTGCTGAAAGATGTCTGCGGCGGTGAACTCCATGATTGGCGCCCAATCGGATTTGATTGGCAGGGGCGCAGGAGGTTCGGAGTCCGACAAGGAGTCCGGCGCCTCGAAGTCACGAGCTTTATAAGGGACAAGGTCAGTATTTGGCTCTATCACCGTAGAAGTTGCAGCTCCCGAGGCGGTGTCCAGCCACCTGTCCTCGATCTGCGCGGTCTGCTCTGAACTATGGGTCAGAGCGGACTCGTGTGCGGCCTCCAGGGCACTGTCCGGCGGCAGAGCTAAATCATGCCCATCGTGACAGTGCGGCGCGCTCGACTGTGGCTCGAATCCGTCGAAGATCAAGTCTCCGCGGATGTCGGCCATGAAGTTTAGGCTTCCGAACCTGACCTGATGGCCAGGGGCGTGGCTTTCGATCTGCTCCAGATGGCCAAGTGAATTGGCCCGCAGTGCAAAGCCACGGAATACGAAGATCTGTCCTGGGAGAAAAGTCTCACCCTGGACGGCATTGTTGTTGATTGAAGAAGCCATCAAGCCTATCGGTGACGACACAGAGGAACTCTCAATGAAAGCACCAATGTCGGTGTCAAAACCGGCGGATCTCGGGTAGGGGGTCCCGAACTGTGCGTCTAGGCGGATGGTAACAGGAGACAAGGGACACGATGCTTTTACCCAGGTTCGGACCCTCTCGATGGAGGTAAAACCCTACTCCTGCTTGATTGATATTGATGATATGAGTAGTACAAGAGTGGATCTACCACGAGATCAAAGAGGCTAAACCCTAGAAGCTAGCCTATGGTATGATTGTTGTAATGGTTGTGTGTCCTACGGACTAAAACCCTCTGATTTATCTAGACACCGGAGAGGGCTAGGGTTACACAGAGTCGGTTACAATGGTAGGAGATCTACATATCCGTATCGCCAAGCTTGCGTTCCGCGCCAAGGAAAGTCCCATACGGACACGGGACGAAGTCTTCAATCTTGTATCTTCATAGTCTTGGGGTCCGGCTGACGATGATAGTTCGGCTGTCCGGACACCCCCTAGTCCAGGACTCCCTCAACATCCAATAGTCACTGCTCTCGTGTGTTGACTAAGTTGACACGATGTTGCGTGTGCGTCAACCTTTTTTTTTGGAAAGCATATGCATCAACCTGTAGTAGGCGCACAAGTCAGCCTCAAATCTGTGGAAAACAACATACAGCCCATCTGCCATTATTTCTAATAATGTATATCCCATTTGCTAATTCTTATGAATTTTTTTGGAGCCCATCTTCTTTTTGTTACCATTACACCCCATATTGTGGTCACGGTTAAAAAGTATATGAAATTTTGCATATTTCAGTGCGGTCAACTATTTTTAATCCCGAAATATCGATTCACATTCAAACTATTTTGAAAATTAATTTATATAAATATAAAATCCAAATAATTGTCCATGCATAAAGATCAATGGAATTTAAAATCTTGTAATGAAAAAAATTGAAACCAATTCCCGGTTTGATGTCTTTTAAAAATGTACAACCCATTTCTGTGCAAACCGAATGAATCTCTCCTCGTCTTGAAAGATTTGTAGCCCACCAGGGCTGATAAAGCAAGTAGGCCTCGTTTGGGTATTTCTTTAAAAAAAATAGAATTGGGCTAGCCATTTTCAGCAAGAAAAAAAACAACTGGGCTCATGATGTGGTAAACATAAATAAAACCCTGGCTAGACGGGCCACAACCCCCGCACAGCCCCGTTGTTACCCTGATCCGTCACTAAAACTAGTATAAATAACAACTGCTTGTTCCTCCAAAAAAATTGCGCGACCTGCTGGGTCCCTGGTGTCAGCCGCTCGTAGTGTAATTCTCTCGTTTATTGACTACGTTGACAATGGCGTGAGCCCAACCATTAGGAGGAACCATATTTTTGGGCTTGTAATATAGAGGCACTTGCTTGCGTACTGCCATGACGCTGGTGGGTCCCTACTGTCATCCTCTCCACGTACAGTCATCTCCTTATTCCTCTCGGTTGTTGATGACGTTGACAACACAAGAGGGCGACGCACCGTGCAAGGTGAGCGAACCAAGGCGGAGGACGACGGCGAGACCTCGGACGGAACGAACAGGAGCCGTGGAAGATGCATCGGTCTAGTCGCAGGCGGAGGGGAGTACGAGGGTTGACTGGTTCGGGTGCGGGTGCGTGTTGGGGCCGACGTCGCTGGAGAATAACAGGACATGTGGGGGAATAGATGGAGGGACTAGCCAACGTTGGAGGGTACGGTAGGGCGGCGGAGGCGCAGCCAGCCATGGGAGGCGGGAGTAGGCAGAGCCAAAGGGTGGTTTGGTTTGGGCGGCGGGAGGAAGAAGAAGATAAGAGATAGAAGATACACGACAGATGTTGGATGTCAATCCAACGGCTGGTAGGCAGAATCGTTTGTTGACTAGCTAGTAAGTCGACACCACCTTGGATAGGCTATTTCCTCGCGGGTCCCAAATGTCAGAATCCAAATCTGCCATGGTCATGCAACCTTCCCTATGAAAATTTATAGCCCATTTGATGTGCTAGTTCGAAATAAGTTTGTGGGTGCTGGTGGGGGCTAATCACTTGGCTTCTGTACTGCACAGTGAGCTCAAGCAGCTGGCGAGAGTGATGTTATTTCCCTTTGTTGGGATTTGTTACAATATTTCACTCTAAATTAAACGAACGGCAAGCCATTTGCCTTGTTTCAAAGAAAATATGACAGTCACAGCCGAGTTGAAAAGGACAAGAACATCTAACTCCAGCTTACAAACTGTACAAAAGCACGAGGGTTAATTGTTCATCAGGTTGACACAAAACCCAGGTTGAAAAGGGCAACAACACCTAACTCCAGCACTGTTTTCGGCAGTCACAGTCAAATGGATCGGTCAGGTCCATAGAATGAACATCCTGGGTCGTAAAATTTACTGGTTTATGACCACAATATGTTGTAAATAGAAGCCCGACACGTTCACAAGCTCTTTTGCCCACCTGAAACTCCTTTTTTTTGCTCTTCGACATACCCATCCGTCAAAACCATATTGCTGATAAACTTAAGCCTGAGACAATAGTAACCTCGCATTCAGCAGGAAGAATGTGACAAATCTAGTGTTTGCACGGTTGGCTACATATCGTTCTAGCATGCTACATATCGTTCTAGCGTTATTATCTTCAATCTAATCTCATGAGAAGTGAGAAAATCCCGATGCTTACGAATCCACCAATTGGTTATAACTTTCTTACCCCGTCCTGTTGCCTAAATAGACATGAAGATTGAAAATGGATAAGGTCTAAAAAAAGAGTGTCGAAAGAGCAACAGCTGAACGGTTAATTCTAGTACACTATATGCGGGCTTCCAATGTGCGTGAAATTATCACCTTTATATATAACTTCTCCAGACATGGAAAGCATTGCAACAATCCAATAATCTTGTTCAGATCAAAACTATTCATTTGGATATATAAGATCTTGACAAAATCCAGCACCATTGATAGGCCATCCATGGAGAAACTCTTCATTGAGCATAGAACATAATATTAGTAGAAAATGTGTACTCCAAGATGATATATAACTTATGCACACAAATTTAAAATGCAGCTTATGGTTACAAGTGTAGATGATAATATAAAGTACCTGAAGAACTGTGGAGCCAAACACCATATTGGAATGAGCACAGAGATCATGTATTACACCCAAGGTCTCCAGTTTAGCCGCAAAGAGGATGATTATTTGCAACGGTGAATAACTAGAATCAAGGATCAACCTTTGAAGTGAAGGGGCATCTTGGATGATGAGCTGCCTTCCGTCAAAAGAAATTCCAATTCTTACAAGGTTAGGCGACTTTATTTGGAGACAACTGATTCTAACTGTGAAAACAAGCACCAAGCACTCCAGGGCAGGGCAACTAGAGTGGATGATGTTGTGCAATGAGGCCTCCAATATACGAACCCGCACAAGTGGAAGTTTCTTGAGAAATGGGAGTCGAAGGTTTAGTACAAGATTGTCTGGTAGGTAGCACATCGCAAAGGTGGCGGTGTGGAGAGAGGAGGAAAACCGCGAGATGGACATCGGTGCTGAGGGCACAAGTACATGGCGTTTGCTATGTGGTATGTGATTTCTAGGGGAATAGTATAACTCAAGCACCTGTAGTTCCGTAAATTCAGGGGATTTCAGCCAGACATCCATCATGCAGCGCATGGTATGCTTTCTAAGGTAGCATGACGGGATGCAGAGGCTTTGAACGGAGCCCTGGTGGGAGAAGAAGATGGCTCTGGGGATTTCAAAATCATTGAAGAGAGATAGCTGACGACAGTCGAGATTAAGGGGCACGAAGCGCCATAGAGGGCGCCACCGAATTGAGAGGACTTGGGTACGGCAGCAATCCTTGGTGGGGAGAAGCGAGATGATCTCCCCAAGGATGGTGTCTGGGAGATCGCTGATGCGGTCCACCCGAGATTCTACGGGTTCCTAGGATCCGGTGGGGGCGGGGTCGCTGCTTCTCCCCGCGTTACCGGGTGCGGGATCTACAACAGGCGTCGCAGCTGGTGGGAGCCTCATCTTCTTGGCTCTGGGGTCAGCCGACTCCATTTTCCCCGAGGGTGTCGCGTCGCGCTCACGGATTTGAGCAGAGTAACGAATGCCGAGCCTAGTTGTAGTGCGAGTGAAGAAGAAGGGGAGCTGGGATTTTTCTGTAGTAGTGAGGAAGAAGGGGAGCTGGGGTTTTCTGTAGAAGTGAGGTGAGGAATTTGGGGGTAGGTGTCGAGCAAGCTGGCGTGAGGTGGGTGGGAGTGAGGAGGAAGAAGAGCACCCAGGGTTTTTTGGGGGGCGGTGTGCTGGGTGTGGGTAGCGCATCTCTTTCAGTAATTATATGGGCTTTTGAATTGATTTTACTATTTACTAGGGTGGATGGGCTGTTTCGTCTTGGGCCCAGAGAAACAATTACTACTAGTACAGTGGAGACACTCTACAGATCCCCAGAAAAACAATACTACTAGTACAGTGGATACAATACCGCTTCTGGCTCCTCCTAGGTCATCGAAACGTCTCCCTCTACTGAATGTCATTATACTTTTGTTCACCGACATGCGGGCCATGCAGCTCGCGTGCCCAAATGCCATCCACCAAATTAGAAGGAACTATGCAGGCGGAGATTCACCCCGGTCGTAGTGCGGCAGTAACGAGGCGTCGTATCACAAAATCCCACCTCCCCGCAGTCTAAGTTTGACGGACAAAGCAACCATCGTTTCACTCTTCGCTCACGGTCTTCAACTCGCATCTGCCACTGCTCTTCTCTCCCATCAAAGGGAAGGTAAGCGGATCCGTGATGTTGGTATATTTTCATTCAGAGAAAAAAAAGAACTTTTGCAAAGCAGTAACCGATCCTCACTCTCTTTTTTGTTTCGTTGTCATTGCGATTGTGTTTTCCTTTCAGTGGTCTGCTAGTATTCGTCAGTTTCATGATGGACCAAGGAGAACCAAGCAAAGATCTACCGATATTGGAGCAGACGCGGGAGGCTGATCCCCACGAGACAGAGAGATCCAAGAAGATGGAGGCAGCCACCGAGCCGACCCCAGATACGCTCACGGCCACTACTGAGATGGTCAACGCCCCGTTTGAGGTTACAGCCCCCGTGGCACTG
>NC_041381.1:341034198-341044342 GCF_002162155.2 Triticum dicoccoides | reverse complement strand
TCGATTGCGGTTTTTCATCTAAGTATGTGGTGATGAATAATGCAAAAATTTATTAGCTTCGATGCCATGCTATACATAGTGGTTTAAATAACTTGTGTTTCTTATACTGGAAAGTAATTCAGAATTTGTTTATGTTTTAATTAGAGCCCTGATGCAGACAAGGATTGTGTGGTTGTACATGTCACTCGCTATGAGGCGGATGACCTGGATATACGCACTGGGAAAACAGAGTTCTTAGGCTGTTGGATCTTGGAAGCCATTTGCGCTTATACCAATGTCGAGTTGTATTCCAGCCACACTGTTGTCAGGCGTGTTGTCCAGGGTGTACTGAAGCACAAGAAGTTCAAAGCTACTCCTTCGTTTGTGAGGCATACTGTTCTTATCAAGCTTACGCAGGAAGATGACGTGGCATGCCTCCACAAACAAGTTTATGAGTGGCAAGGCCACAAGGTTGTCTTCATGAAGGTTCACAGGATTGAGCTGCTGCCGGACATCCTCGATGATGTTCATGGCAAGCTCCGTCTTGTGTCCAGCCCAAATTAGATCGAGGCATGAAATAGTTGCCCCAGCTAGTGTTTAATAGTACCTTGGATTGTGTCTAATTATCCAAACCTTGCCCATTATCGAGCCCTCTGGGGCTAGTACTCTATTTGAATCCGTATATGGGAACTGCTGCTACTTTTGTGTGCCCGTGAATCATGTGAGAACCATCATAATTGTTCCCGAAACAGATGCGTCCTCACTAGTTTTTTCATGAATATGGCATGGGAAGACATAAGTTGTCACGGTTTATCATACGAGCAGTGTGTGTTTTGATGTAATAGAGTACTCGTTCGAGAACTGTGCGCTAACATATACATAAGTACTTGTAAACACTGTTGGTTCTACCGTACTTGTAAGAAGTTGTGCAAAACACGGCACATTGGCTCAACTCACTTCCACACTAGGCTATCAACCAGCTAACAATCAACAATCTGCTATCTGACATATAAGCAACTATGTATCTTGGTATAGTGGTTCATGCAGTTAACTGAGGCCACAATGTAAATTTCAAATGTTCACACGCTATTCCAGTGTTCCTGTGGAACACTCACGTTAAACTTGGCTTCATAAAAAACTTGAAAAGCATAAGTTAAGCAATTCTATACATCTCAATGATTCATAGAACATAACAAACATATACTAGTTCACAGCAAAAGACAAAGTTGTGAGAAGGTTTACAAATCAGGAACAAACAAGCAAGGCTTCTCTGAGCAAAGGGCCTCCCAGCAGGCTTAAATTTCCTGGAGTTCACTCTGGTTTTTTCTTGTTGCCACCATCCAGGGTTAGGTTCTCTCATTCCAGAATAACCAATTATAATTGTTGTCTCAGCTGGAATGCTGAACTGAACCATGCAGTGTACTGACCAGCTAAAATTCTTGTGCATTCCACTAAATTTAAGCACCTCTACTGGCAGAAATAAGCAGACCACAATGCCTCTTGTCCGCGCACCTGTCCAAAAAATTGCCGTGCTACCATGCCAACTACTCCTTGGTCCATGGATGAACTGGTAGAAAGTGCATTCTGGACTAGGATGCAGTTGTTTTCGCTCGTCCCTACACTGCAATGAGGAAGTAAAACGTACGAATCAACTTCTTTTAGATTGCGTTGGTCATTCTACCTAGTTACTACCAATGTAGGAATACCTGGAAGACGGGTGGTTAGACGACGGCAGCGAGGGATAGCCATCTCATTTTGCGCAGTTCTACTAAAAGTGAGGTGTGTGCTTTTGATTGCACGGATAGAAACGATACGGAGACAGACATCCCGAAACGATATGGAGACAGACATCCCTGTTTGCGCAAATACGAAATATGGTTATTTAAACAGTGATAGATATTTGCAATGACTTATGATTAACAATAGCATCTATTGTGTTATAATTGGAACTAGATTGACAGTATGAAAGTGCCCTTAAGTAAGTAGCATCACATCACATCAACACTACCACTAGATTAACATGCAGAACAATAGCATTAGTATTACTATCATGAGAGTAGCACATGGTCAGTAAATGCGCAATCAAATTTGTGCAGTTCCACTGGGATGAAGCAATGTTAGGGGTGTGAGATTTAAGTCTAACTGCAAAAACACAATTCATAGGAAATAAATAAAGACGGAAGCACTTCATAAAATGGTGGTGGCATTGCTTCAATTTATCGATGGCACTAGACCATTACTTATAGTGACATTAGGTGGCATTGCTTAATGCTTCATGTGATTTTACATTAACAGTAGCGATATGGGCGTAGGGATAGAAGGGGCATAAAGTGGTGAGGCAGATGTGGTTGCCGAGAGCGGCAAACACTCAGGCAGCATGTCTGCATTTGTCCCATTTTTTATCTCCTCGGCGACATTTTCCTATGTGAGCACAGGAAATCTAGACCTGCTCATTCTCATTTTCGTTGTCCCCCAACACCCGTCACTTTCTTTCCTTTTTGAACCAAGAGACAAGTTTAATTCCCCCCACCCTTCACCATCCACTATGCTTTCTTTGTCTTTTCAACCAAGAGCCGGTTGGGTAGCCAGTATCTACTACTTTCCCCTGTTTCCTCTTAGAACCAAGTCCTAGATTCATGCTACAGCTTTCCCACTTTCTTCCCTATTTGAACCAACTCTTAGAGTTGACTGTACGAACTAGCTTTACCTCTAATAATAGTAAAAGTCTAGGTGGCTTTGGAACAGTGGACGGAAGTAGAAAAAGATCCACACGAAGCCAAGTGTGGAGCTGGGCCAGTAGAGCAAGGCAGGTTTCAAAGGAATATATACCTGAGGGTCGTCGGCATCTGGCAAAGATGGCGTCGGGAGGCCGCATCTTGGCCACATTACCGCAGGGAGGAAGAAGGGGTCGGAGGCCCTCCCGAGCCGGCGCTCTCTAGGAGAGAACGGCACGGTCGCCGATCGGCACACACGTGCAGCCGTTGGTCTCCTCCCTCGCCGCCGACGACAGCGTGAACGATGCACCTACACCCCTGCCCCAGTCGAGGTTGTCCGGACGGATTTGTGACCAGCCGTGAGCAGAGAGAGAGAGTGTAGCCACCTATGTCTTGCTTATATCTGGAGAGAAAGAGAGAGTGAACAAGAGGAACCCTAGTAAAGCAAGCGCTAAGGTTCCTGCTTATATATATAGTGGAGTTATTTTGTTGTGCCAGCTTCAAAAAAATGCGCTCCTATGTGTACTCGCGAGTGGGTGTGAGAGAACTAGTGCGTGCGTGCACCGCTTCTCTTCATGAGAGTACAATATACTATGACCAAAGAACGTTCGCCACAAGCGTAATAGTATAAGTGTGTGACGTGTGAGCTAAAATAAAATGTGCGTGATGTATTTTGTTTTTTAGAAGTTCTGAGGGTAGGGTGTGAAGAGCACATATGTGTGTGACGTCTACCTGCAGATAGACGGTGGGTGCGAGAGGACTCGAGAGAGTCGTGACTCGTGAGGGTGTGTGTGCGTGAGAGAGAGGGGGGCACGTAACAATGCAATGCATGTGTTTGTAAATCATTATCCGACAAACATCTGCCACAAGACTTTTCCTGACAAACGCCGTAAGAACCGTTAGACCGGCATCCGACAGTGTCAGTTTTGCCATGTCATTTAACAAAACAGCCACTCCTCCTACACACAAATCTTCCACGTGAGTGTTAGCAATTGCCGTATGCTCCCCCCGTTCCAAAATGCAGTGCATATAGCTTTATTGAAAATTCGAACCTCGCAAACTTTTACCGAATTTTCGTGTACCAAATAGCACATGTAGAATACCCAGTATATATCATTTCATTCATCTTCAAGAGGTAACTATAAAGATGGGGGAGGAGTCTACAAAGAAAGACCAACATGTCACCTGCAGCAATTTCAACCATCCTTTGGTGGGGAGGAATATGATAGGAACTCTATATGATATGATTTTTATAGGATTTTTTTCCTTTAGAGCCAATTGGTTCATAGGAATAGATTCATATACTCCACATTTCAAAGGAAATAAACATGATATCATTTTTATAGCTTTAGAGCCACTTGGTTCATATGAATGGATTCCTATACTCCATAATTTCAAAGGAAAATAAACATTAGCATATATTCCATATAAAAGTTCCTATGATATGAACCAAATTACATCTCATTTCTAATCCCTCCTCATAGGAATTGAGATACATGTCATCTCTAGATTCAATAGAAAAGTTCCTATGATGTGAACCAAATGACATCTCTTTTCCAATCCCTACTCATAGGAATTGAGATACTCCATGTCATCTCTTTCCCTACAACTTCCATGTATACATCTTCTATTCCTAAATAGCTAGTACAACCCACTAGTAGCTTTTTTCCAAGACATGCAACTATGGCACAAGAACTATATAGTGTGCGAATAACTTTGAAAGATGGTCGCTGGATGAAGCTAATCCGACAGTGCAGAGATGGCAAATCCGAGCACTACTAGCTGTTGGATATCATCAACATTCCACCAGATCTGCCACATGTACAATTTAGAAGACTCCATGGTTGAACTTAAGCATAATGCACAAACCTCAAAGCACAAGCACTTCTCCTTTGTTCTAGAATCTTCCGTATCATAATTGAATTTTTTTTCTTCTAAATGAATTGCCATTATTTGTTTTTTACTTTATGCTTTACAATGCACAACCCCATGAATCTTAACATTTTTATAAAACTAATTGATTTTGAGTGAGATGAACTATAAGAACTAAACGAACATCTACATCATGCATATATGACTCAAAGCTTTACATGCTATAGTGTGTATTTATTCATAATTTGGTTTCCAAATCTCAAGCGTTCAATGCATGTGTACCTTACTAGTTTTGAGTAGAGTAGAAAATTTCACATGGCCCTGGGTATATCAAAATTTGGGCCCATGCATCATTGCCTTTCGGTCGAACCTACGTCCACAATTTTTTGTACGTACTATATCTCCACTGGTCCCCGAACCCAAAATGCTGCCTTGTTCCCGTAAAACCAAGCGGCCCACACACATTTAAGGCATCGACTCGAACTCATCCCTCTCCTGATTACTACGACGTGGCCCCGCACGCCGTAGTACTCCTACAAACCCTACCGCCGCACGCACCAGCGGTTTTCTTCAAGAGGACGAGGGAGAAGCCGATTTGTAGTGGAGGCGCTTTCAAAAAAAGGATCTGTAGTGGAGACCCCTACCCTAGGGTGCCCTAGGTAGCTGTCGCATGCATCATTGATTTTCTCTTTTCTTTATGCTCTTGCGCCCTAGAGTGAAATGATGGTTGCTTCGTCCGTCTAGCTTAATGTGGGAAAGGTGGGGCTTTGTGATTTGACCCCTCATCGCTCATTTTCTACTACTGCGGCGCTACGACCAGGGTGCCTCCAATTCCAACCGCTGCTCCGAACTGTAATTTGGTGCATCGCACGTGGAACAAGATGGTGGATGAGCAACATGTCGGCCAAAGGGGCCCTGTTAAGTGTGTCGCCATTTCGTGTGTGGCTGACCCTGCTTGAGTTGCTACACCAACACGACAGGAGCAGCCTACCACTTGGTTTTGCTCCTTGGTGAATCCCGACTATATTGATCTAAGAAGATAGTACTGAAATACCCTCTCCGTCTCATTTTTTAGGCGTCTCAGTTTATAGGGCGTGCACGTAGTTCTAGGTCATCCATTTGACTAACAAAATATGAGTTACTATGTCACAAAAAGTATATCATTGGATTCTTAAGCGGATGTAGTTTCTAAACATATACTGTTCATCACATATATAGCCAGATAAATTGTCAACCTAGAATGACGTGCATGCCATGTAAGCCGATACAGAGGAGGTAGTAAAAATGAGGTGATTTTACCGACCGATCAGCGGGAGAGCATGGCCTGTCATGCGGTCCCACGTGTCATGGTGTACCAAGGCGACGCGCGTGTCCCTCTTGAGACAGAAGCAATACTACGTGGTTTGAGATGATGGCGGACCGAAGTGTGAAATAATGGTTGCTTTGTTTGTCTGGGAAGGTGCGGCATTGTGATTTGACGTCTCATTGCTTGTTACTACTACTGGGGTGGTACGACTGGGGTGCGTCCCCCCTGCTGTTCTGCACTGTTATTTGGTGCTTGACATGTTGACCCGGTTGCTATATGTCCCACATGTCAGCAAGAGGAAATACAGAATTCATGTCGACGGAGGAGTACAAGACACGTCTTGGTTTCTGCTGCTTCGCGCGATCCATCGATGCAAACTTGGACTAAAAAAATTCGAGGGCTGGTCTTTTCCCGCACGGCAGGCAGGGGAGTTTGGCATAGTCTATTCGAGGCAAGGAGGCAGGAAGGGAAACAAGCAAATAAAGGTTGAGAGACTTAGTTTTGGGAAAATATGATTTTACGGAGTACGTACCCACTAGGGTTTATAGGGCTCATCTAAAAAACATTCATTTTTCCATTTTATAAGTCTCAATTCTACTAGTAGTAGTAGTACCATCACATGTTGGATTTCCAGGTGCGTTAGATCACCCAATGCAAGCAGTGTCAAGAGAAAACTCACCAATGCATGTAGAAGTTCATGGAAATTAGTGGTCATTCATGCATTCATTCTAATTAATGCCTCGGTAAACATAACTTCTTGAGAAAAACGAGCGTACTAATTACTTGTGCAAACTACAAAATTAATTCCACCACTCACCGTCTACCTTGGTTGGAGAGATTTTAAAATTGAGCCATAAACTGGAAAGGATCGAGTAGTAACTTTTGTCTTGATTACTATATGTGGCCTTGTATAGATGCAAAATGTATTTTTATATAGTGGCCTTGTATAAGTAAATGGAGGGAGTACTAAAGGACATATATATTCCAAACAATATGATAATCTCTCTAACCAAGGTAGGGACAAGGAGTAAATGGAGGGAGTAGTAAAATTTTCTCCCCGTCCTGCGAGCCACCGCACGCGTGGGCGAGGGAGCGGGCGTAAGGCGTACAGTACTACTACTAGTAAGCAAGCTTCACCTCATCTTGCGAGCCACCGCGCCCGTGGGCGGGGGAGACAACATACTAAGCAAGCTTCTCCTCGTTCTGCGAGTTGACGGGACACATCAAAAGTACTTCAGTGTATAGAGCCTTGCATCTAAGGTAGGCCCCACATGGTTTGCCTCTTTTTTAACATAACGCGTCAAGTCACAATTTGTTTGTTCACCCGTGGTAGACGATCCTCCCTCCAATAAGTGGACAACCAGTACACGTGTCAAATTACCACGTGGGCTGCCTTTTCGTACAGAATTGAGCTCCACCATGTACCCGCGCGGGTGTGGTTGGGAAAGAGACGGGAGTACGTGCGCCATGCGTGCACCACTTCTCTTCGTGCACGTCCCCCACCTACGTGGGCGTGTGTGAGAGAGATACAAACCTAGACATAATGCGTCGTCCATCCCCATGCCTCCCCCCAGTCCGACCACCAGTCACCATCACGCCCCAGTCCTCCTCACCTTATCTCTCATCTTTCTCCCTCCATTTTTATATACAAGGCCACTATTACAATTTGCAGATATACAAGGCCACTGACACTAACCGATGCAATATTAATGGTGTTTTCCTCGTAGTACTAGCAAAGGAGGACATTAATTATCCCTTGCATGCATGCGGGAGTGTGAGCATTGGCTTGATGTGCTTGAAAGAGAAGAATACACATTAATTTACACGACAAACAAGGAAACAAGGTGGCTTGCAACATTGCCTTAGAAGACATTAATTTTTGCCTTGGTACCTGTAATATGGGTTTGTGGCCTTGTATACAAAATGGAGTCCGATAAAATTCTTGAGATACCATTTTTCTGATGAAATTCTCGAGATATCATTAATTTTTACAAATGGGATTACTCCTGCATGGGTCAATCACAACAGGTGTTTTGTAAAGAAAATGCATCTTGATGTTCCGTGCAATGCACGGGCATCTTGCTAGTCCATGAAAACAACACATGGCAAAATTTCACGGCGAACGAGGGATTTGAATCTGCTGGGAGGGGATGTTTGGATCTTGCCCGGGGTAGCCAAAATATTGGCCACCCTTTTGTCCACCGGTGCCTTTGCCACCGATGAACGAGGAATGGCTCGGGTGCTCATGCATCCTCCAGCACGCACGTTGGAGACGAGCTTGCACGAGCTGTGTTTTTTTGTCCCACCACGCCGCCCGAGCTGCCCGCAGAGCGACCGGTGACCAGCAAATTACGCCATCCAACCGTAGCCACACACATTATGACAACAACTCAACCAACCGGACGAAATTCATGCAAACACAGCGATATTTCATATAAACAATGACGGAAATCATATAAAATACCGGATTTTCATACAAACATCCCGGATTTCATTACATTCAAATGAACTACGCGGTGCTAGTTCTGGACAGCACATGTGTATAATACCTGGCCTAAATGGTCATCCGCTGATCCATTTGTGTTCCTCATGTCCGGCAGCACGATCACCGGACTGCCGGGAGCCCCGGAGGTATATGCTTCAGCGCAACGAACGACTTGCTTCCCCACTGCCCAACTGATATCATTGGCTGATGCCGGAGATGATGGTGGAAGGGAGCTTCCCCACTTCCTTGGAGCCCATGCGGGGTCGATGAAGGTCCTCGCAACAAAAGGATCTGGCAAGACACCTGCTGTATACGTCGGCGTCACCTCCGCGGTGGCCTTCATGGGACCCAAGCGGCGGCGGCCTCCCGTGTTCTACTTCTCCTCGATGATGGTGGCGGACGTGGAGGCGCTGGCCACCGACTTGTCGCTCTCCACGCACCCGGCTTCTGTCACTGCTTGCATGGCGTGGCCGCCGGCGTGGGAGTCTCGGCTACAAAAACGGGAGATGCGATACGAGGCGTCGGCGTGGACAGCAGCAATGACGCCCATGCGCTGCTCCTCGTCGAGCTGGCCTAGAGCGGCGAGTTGCTGAACCGCGCGCCGTCTTGGGGTGGCAACTGGCTCCGTCAGGCAAGGGGAGGGAGGTGGATCAGCGAGCTGCATAGCTCGTATCCGGCGGGCTCAGCGGGCCACCCAGTCGGCTTGAATGCGGGATAACTACTCTTCATAAGCCATTGTAAGAGTGGACAAAATGGTGAAGGAGGAGATAGGGGAGCGGTGGAGGTGTGCGATTCTTGGCCGGCGTTTGGCCTCGTTTAAATAGGAGATTAAATAGACGGCGGATGGGAGGAGCTCGGCAGGTGTTGCGTTTAATGCTGGCCTGGTCATGAACGGACGTGTGTACAGAGTGGGTTTCTTGGCTTCCACACGGGCGGGTTTCATGGAGATGTTCGAATGCGGCAAGGAGGCGTGTTTAGCCGGGCATGCAGCGAGTGGCGCCCTCGACTCTGACATACGACACCGCGTCGTTCTTCCACTGACGTGTGGGCTCTTTGGGTACATGGCCTGCATGTCAGTGACCCAACGCAGGCAGCGCACAGCAAAGGAACTTTTGGTGGGCCAGGGCGGTCAGAAGCGGGCATTTCATAAACCGATGATTGTTTATTGAGTGTGACGTCATCTATTTCATGGTGATAAGCCTACTATGTCGATAGCCCATTCGATACGTTGTGATTCATAAAGACCGCTACAAACATCAATGTTCTGCTTATCACAGATAAGATTGATTAATACCGTAACAATCCATGTCCTTAACAAAGGGTGCATGCACGTATAGGTTGAGCGTGTGTCTTGCGTCATGTGCTGTGTGCATGGAGGCATGCGAGTGTTGTGTGCGTGCAAGGGTATGTTTTAGTGTTTCATGCATGTGTGCGTACGTGCGTGTGTTCGTGAGTGCATGTGTACGTGTCAGTGTTGCACGTCTGCATGCATGTGTGTGTTCCTTATGTGTACGTGTCGGTGTTGCACGTCTGCATGCGTGCGTGTCTTGCGTGCATGCATGTGTATGTGCGGGGTGAGGCTACATGTCAGTCGACTAAGTTTTTCATCTCTAGTCATTAGATTTTCCAGCCGTTGGATATGAAATCAAGGGCCTATAGTTTATCTTCAAACTTCACCCCCCTGAGCCGCCAGCCACCACCGGTCGAGCCGCCAGCCCACGCCGCCACGCTGCCCCGCCCGCCCTGAAACCACTCCCCACCGCCGGTCCGCCGCTGCACCATCCATCC
>NC_041381.1:341032211-341033972 GCF_002162155.2 Triticum dicoccoides | reverse complement strand
TCAAGCGATCCCCACGGCACCGCCCAATCACCGCGCCCCCACCGCCGGTGACTGCCAACCAGAGGTCTCACAACTTCGAATATCCACCGACCACTAATTTATTATCATTTTTGTCCTTCATATACGCGCTGATGGGTGGGCCCTATGGTAATGTGCGCTGTTGAATGTGGACTGTTTGACTTGTCAATTGATCGTGTCATCAACAAATTACGGAGCTGTATGGTGAGCCAGTGACCGTATGATCACCCTAAAATGTATTTTATTAACATAGTGCAGACTCAAACTACCATTTCTTTCTTTCATATATGGGCTAACAGGTGGGCCCCACGAGTACGCACCCCGATGGTGCAACACTAGTTGCGCCACATGGAACGTTTGACTGGTCAATTGATTGTGTCATCAACAAAATACGGAGTTGTATGGGTGAGCCAGTGACCATATAATCATGACATGTACTTTTTAACACGGTACAGATGCAAGGGCTCATAGATAGCGCAAGCACTCACCGCTATAAGCGCACACATGCAGACCCTACCCTGATGAGCACCTTTGAGAGAGTGAGCCAGCATATGATCTTTAGATTTTACGAAGTCACCATAGGTGCCTCGTAGTCGAGTGGAACGTCTCCTCCCACTGAACGCACGTCGCCGGAAAGTACTGAAATTAACCCAGGATAAATGCGAGCACCGGGACTTTAACCCTGGTGGGCTCGAGAAACCACTATCCTCCTAACCATCCAACCACATGTTGGTTAGCACGACAAAATGTATGTGGTGACCGTGATGAGCTTATTCTGAAGTCCAGTGACCATATCATACTTTTTCTTCAAATACAATGACCATAAGTGTCGTCAAAAAAATACGGAGCACGCATCAAATGCAAAGTCCGTCAGTGTCATCAAGAAAATACAGAGATGTATCGTGAGCTAGATACCGTATGATCACCACGAGAATGTATACAGTGACTGTAATGAGCATATTCTGAAGTCCAGTGACCGTATAGTGCTTTAGCTTGAAATAGAGTGACCGTCGCGCGTCAATGTGTGGTGGGCATGCATACTTTTAGAGGGCCGAGAGATAGTTTGTGTGAGTACGTGAAAGTGGTGTAGAAAGAGGGGTGTCCGGTGGAGACAAGGAGAGATATGCCCTTTGTTTCTCTTTCCCGTGACTAATATTTTAGGAGAATATATAAACATTCACAATGCAGAACAAATATTTTTGGATGCACCATGCAATTTACTTTCATGTATAACATTGTACTATTGTATATGCTTATTTTCTTAGTGGCCGATTGCGTGTGTGGTGTGGTGGGCACATCATTTCTAGTTGTGGTGGGTCAACATGAGGACTCATGGGTCGGTTCCATCCTGCGCCACATAGGTTGGACCGAGACACGTTATACGAAGACCCATGTGGAGGACTCGGCGTACAACACGAAGCTACCAGAGTCGTGGAGGACTCTATCCCCACTGGTGATAAGCCGACTATATATGATTTGTAACCCTAGGCCCGGAGTATGTTATAGAAGCTCTGGGGCTAGTTCTTCGATAGTATACATACACACACAATGCCTGGTATTCACGTGTACTTTGTACACACCCCTATCACTAATATATAGTACTTAGAGTAGGCTTTTTCCTCAACTGCAAGGGTCCGAACTAGGGTAAAACTTTGCCTCGTATTACCATCCAGCCTAACAGTTAGGGATAACCCACCAAATGATATGATGGAATCATATCTGCCAACTACTAACAGAGAGGTG
>NC_041381.1:341025606-341032023 GCF_002162155.2 Triticum dicoccoides | reverse complement strand
TCGGGGGCAATGTGTGCGTGAGAGGCCTAAAGATAATGTGTGTGCGGGAGACACGTAGGCATATATATGTGCATATAGAGGGCTAGTAGAGACCGTGCATGTGTATATATGCATGTGAGAGAAATAGTGTTTTCCAACTGAGATTAGTGAAAAGAGTGGTACATAGTAGTCAGAAAGAGAGAGAGAGAGAGAGAGAGAGAGAGAGAGAGACAGCATGTGTGTGAGACACCCCGACACCCCGAGAGAGATTGTGAGCATGTGTGAAAGAGGAATGCCGATGCATATAAAGTGTGTGCACTTATGCGTTAGATAGAGAGATATATAGCACGTTTATGAGAACGGGCCGAGGCATAGTGCATCTACGTGTAAAAGGCGGTTCTACGCATTAAATTAAAATATAAATGGCATTATTATTTTTGGATGAGATCATCAATTTTGCAAATTGCATATGGACGAAAATCGGTCTATCAGACACCCATACTCTATCGAATTCTAGTAGTGCATGTGTTTATTTCATATTATCGATCCATAGAGTGAGAGTGGTTTGAAATACAGGCAATGGATTGATTTTGCAATTCATATATAAACATTAATTAATGCACTCCATGTTGTTAGTGTGAAGCACTTTATACATTTGTCACTTGCATGGATACATTCTAAATTGCTAGCTATGAAATAGAATACATGTCGAATTCAACATAAAGGGGGTTTTGAAGATTCGAATTCATAGGAAGTGCATTCATCTATTTGAACCCGAGATAATGGCATTTGTAAATCAGATCTAAAAGGGGGCATCAATCCTTGTTGTGCATTTGACCATGCTATATATTCATACGCATGTCTAACTATTTTTTTGCAACCAAGGAGATTATATCTGGAACCATGCATGAACTGAGGTAAGTTGCATATTTTTTAATATATACTCGTGTACAATGTATATTCAAATGTACCCCCTCCATTCCAAAATAATCATAGCTTTAAGATTTTCAAGAGTAAAGATTTGTGAAGTTTGACAAATCCTGAAAATTCAATTCAAGAGAACCGAATGTTAATGCTTCTGCTCCCAAATATTGAACGAAGCGCCAAATAAGCCTCTGGTCACCCGAAACCGCGCGAGACTAATGTTTGGTGGTAGGAAATTACGGTCCTGACTCTGGCCTGTGTAGCTTGTTGGCCCGATGTCCAAAGGTCTAAACCGGGGTAGGTTTGTAACTTCACCAAGACGCCAGTCTCAACTGCCTCCGAGAAGCATTCATACGCTGTGGGCGCCTAAACACCCATGCGCTCAGCCGAAATCTATCCCCGCCCACATTTGGGACACCTGAGATTACTATCCTACCCCCAACCCGCAATATGTCCGAAATTTTAGATGGGGGCAAAGTTTGTAACTTTCCCCAAATTTCAAACAAGCGCGTCCCAAGCCGAAACATTATTCCCCCTTAGTTCCCCTTCCCTCCGTTTTCCCATTCATACTCCATGGGCGCCAACACGCCCTCTCCATCAACCGTGAAACCCCAGCCTCCTTCGTCCTCCACCCTATAGCGCCCAATCCACCGACGCCCTCCTCCATCACGCCGGAGCCAGTACCCCGATGCCGTCTTCCAACGCAACCTTAACTACAACACCCTCAAGGACTTAGCAGCTGAAGCCGAGGCAGAGCTACCTCCACGACACCGACACCGATGTGCGCCGTACCAGAACCACTCCGACCACACCGTCCTACGCCTCATTGCTGCCGCTCCACTGTCGCAACTGTCGGCCGCACCAGAGCTGTTCCCACTACGTCGTTGTTCGCCGCCTCGAATTTGGTTCCCCGCCGCCGACAGACGGCCATCGCACCACACTCAACAACTTGGCCATGGGTTCGTCCAAGGCTCCACTGTCCTCCACAACTTCTCATTTTCAACGAACCACAAGAAGATCGTTAGAAAAACAGAAGGAGGACACATCACTGCTAGCAGAAAGAGGTACTCCTCTTCCCTTACTCTTGCAAATCTTACGTCTCTGCTCACACCATATTCATCCCATGAAAGAAACTAGTTGAGCGCTTCTTACTGCATCTTCTTCGTGATACTGAATGCACAAGGTTTCCTCCCTTTACTATTTCACCTTTGCTAGAGGTCAGTAGCCCGCCTGGATTTCAATTCAGGGTCAGTCAAAACGCAATTAAAAGAAGCAGCACCCGCTTAGGCGCACGGAGCACCTAGTCCGCCTGTTCACTAGGGAAGTGGCGCATCGGTGTCTATCATAGGGGTGTGGGGTGCAGGAGCTGCTTGCGCCCGATCTGGAGGTCGGCAGGGCTTGAAAGGATGGCCGGGTGGCGGTGCCAAGCACGGTGGTGCAGTGAGGTCGAGGGGAGGGCGCAGGCAGGGGACTAGGCCGGTGGTCGCTAGCGTTTCGAGGAAGATCATCAACACTGACTGGATGGAGGTAGATGAAGGCGATATGCCCGTTCTTTGTACATCTAACGGTGCAGAATAAATGGAATGACCTATTTGTTTTCAGTCGACTGTTATTTTCATAGAATCATGTAGTAATTTAGTTGCCATGCATTAGCTATCATATGTCTCCCATCATTTATTTCTCACACACCTGCTATCTGCTACCTTTACACTGTACTAATTGTGCACACACTTCACCCATACTTACGCTATTGTTTTTATGCATGGGTATTTCAAACTCTAACGCAGTGTTGATGAATGCAGAAAAGAAAAGACAGAAGTCGCTCCAGTGTAATTCAAAGATCAGCACTAAGCGTTTCAGCGCTCTAAAGGGTGCAGTGTCAGCAGTTGGAGACAGTAAACGTAGCTCTGCAGTTGATGATCTCAATTGCCACACACAACCATCCCAGGTGCTTGCTTTAACTTCGTGTTGTCAAATGTGGTTGCATGTTGCATATGGTGTCTAGCTTGTATTGCTTCCAATTTGGTTAAATTGCATCTTCTTACTTTACACATTATACCTTTGATAATGACATGTCTTCCTGTTTGATACATACTACATATTTCTATTAACCATGTTCGTACATCAAACTAATGCTCTTTTGTATCCCTCATCAATCACTTATGATGAGACCCTAGTGGGTTACTGTGAGACGCCCTACTTGTTTAAAGAGTGCAGTGTCATCCTCCCCACATGATTCTCAAGAAACATCTAGGCTAAATGAAGATAGTCAACATAGCTCTCTAGTTGATGACCGCAATTCCCCCACACCACCATCGCAGGTGCTTGCTCTTACTTGGCAGTGTGATATGTGGTTGCATGTTGCATATGATGTCTACCTTGTAATGCTTCTAATTAGGGTAAATTGCATCTGCTTAGTTAACACATTATACCTGTGAATATGACATGCCTTCTTGTTTTTGGTACATACTACGTCTTTCTATTAACCATGTTCTTACATCAAACTACCTTTCTTGTGTATCCCTCATCAGTCACTTCTGACGATGCACCTTCAAGTTGACAGTGTAATATTGGTTGCATCTTGCATATCATTTCAAACATGTATTGCCTCTAATTTGTTGAAGTGCCACTTATAATGAGACACATATAACTTGGTAGAGTGATTTTGGTTGGATCTTTCATATGGTGTCTAGATTGCATTGCTTCCAATTTGTTGAGATGCCTTCCGCTTAGCATTTTTCATACATATTCCATCCTCCTACAATGTGGTTGCCATACATAAAAGTTGTGTTCGTCATTATCATGCATCAACGAATTTGGAAGTGTAAATTTCATTCCTTTTTCTTGTGTGTTTACTCGACAAGGCAAAATCTGACAGGATGAAGGCACGGAATGATGGTGGTCCTCTAGAGCAACCGAAACAGATGATCTCTGCAGATTCTCCTGCAACTCATACTGCAGTGCAAGTTCCAAATCTCATCTCCCCTACTCCACAATCCAAGGTGCATGCTCTAACATGGCAGTGTGATATCTGGTTGCATGTTGCATATGGTGCCTAGCTTGTATTGCTCCTAATTTGTTAAATTGCATCTCCTTAGCTTACACATTATACATGTGAATATGACACGCCTTCCTGTTTTTGGTACATACTACATCTGCCTATCACACCATGTTCTTACATCAAACTACTGTTCTTATGTATCCTGTATCTATCGCGTATGACAAGACAGTCACGCCCGTGGGTTAGTATGAGACGCGCTACTCTTATAAGAATGCAGTTTCATCCTCTCCACATGATTCTCAAGAAACAGCAAGCCTAAATGAAGATATTGAATGTAGCTCTGTACTTGAAGAGCGCACTTCACCTACACCACCATCACAGGTGCTTGCTCTAACTTTGCAGTGTGATATGTGGTTGCATGTTGCATACGGTGTCTAGCTTGTAATGCTTCTAATTAGGGTAAATTGCATCTGCTTAGTTTACACATTATACCTGTGAATATGACATGCCTTCCTATTTTTGGTACACACTACATCTATGTGTTAACCTTGTTCTTACATGAAACTGCCTCTCTTCTGTATCCTGCATCAATCACTTATGATGAGTCATCTTTATTCGTTGCATATTGCATATTATTTCTAGCCTGTTGCCATGTATTGCTTCTAGTTTGGTCAAATACATTTATTAGGGCACCATTTTAATTTGGCAAAGTGATATTGGTTTCATCTTTCATATGGTTTCTAGCTTGCATTGCTTCTAACAAGTTCAAACACATTCTGCTTAGTTTACACTTTATACATCATACATGTCAATATGTCACGATGTCCTGTTTTTCATACATATTCCATCCTCCTATCATGCGGCTGCCTTACATGAAAGTAGTATTCGTCAGTATCATGCATCAATGAGTTCTGAAGAGCAAATTTTATTCCTTTTTCTTGTGGGTTTGACTTGACAAGGCAAAATCAAGAAAGAGGAAGGAAAAGAGTAAGGAAGGCAATGATGGTGGTCCTCTGTAGCAACATAAATGGAGCATCTGTACCGATTCTCCTTGTACTGCTAGTGCATTACAAGGTCCAAGTCTCCGCTCCCCTACACCACCATCCAAGGTGCTTTCTCTAACTTGGCAGTGTGATGTCTGGTTGCATGTTGCATATGGTGTCTAGCTTGTATTGCTCCTAATTAGTGTAAACTGCATTTGCTTAGCTTACACATGATACGTGTGAAAATGACCCGCTTTCCTATTTTTGGTACATACTATATCTGTCTATCACACCATGTTCTTACATGAAACTACTCTTCTTGTGTATCCTGCATCAGTCACTTATGATGGGACACCTTTAAGTTGGCAGTGTGATATTGGTTTGTGTCTTGAATATGATTTCTAGCATGTATTGCTTCTAGTTTGATGAACGCCACCTATGACGAGACAATTTTAACTTGGCAGAGTGATATTGATTGCACCTTCCGTATGGTGTCTAGCTTGAAGTGCTTCTAATTTGTTGAAGTGCCTTCTGCTTAGTTACCACATCATAGGTGTGAATATGTCAAGCCATCCAGTTTTTCATACATATTCCATCCTCGTATCATGACTTTGCCTTTCATCAGAGTAGTGTTTGTCAGTATCATGCATGAATGAGTTCTGAAGAGCGAATTATATTCCTTTTTCTTGTCGGTTTGACCTCACAATGCAAAATCAATAAAGCTGAAGGAAATTGGCAAGGCATTGGATGATGGTTGTCCTTCCGAGCAACTGAAACGGAGGTTCTCTACAAATTCTACTCTGCCATCCTCCCAACAAGATACGCAAGACAACGCAAGGCTAGACAGTCAATGTAGCTGTGTAGATGATGAGCACATCTCCCCTACTCCACCATCATAGGTGCTTGCACTAACTTGGCACTATTATATGTGGTTGCATGTTGCATCTGATGTCTAGCTTGTATTGCTTCTAACTTTGTTGAATTCCATCTGCTTACACTACAAAAAAAGACACATCCGTAACATTTTGGGCCGAACGAAATTTTTTTCTGTCATACTTATGACACTTCTATGACGATAATTGTGACAAAACCCGGTATCATCATAGATGTGGTGGGATCCTACTTCTATGACAAAAAAATCATGACAGAAAATGGGCTTTTCGTCCTGGGCGGGCCGGAGACACAGCTGCATGACATTCTTTGGGCCGTCCATGATGGGAAAAACCATGGTAGAAGCAAGGGCGAGGAAAATATCGCGGTGTTCCCGGTTATGGTGGGTGGTCGGGGCCGAGCGATGCGCGTTTCTCTCGTACACGTACGGGCGTGTGTGCGAGGCGTTGGGCTCTAACTAAACCCGAGCGAGGCGTTGGACTCTAACTGAACCCGAGCGATTGCACTACAGGCTACGCGTTACTAAACCCGAGCGATCGATCGATGGCTGTTAACTGAACCCGATCAAGCGATTCCTTCGCTACTGCTGCTAACTGAAGCTGATTGATGTTACCTCTGGATGAACAGTGAGCGTTGCGG
>NC_041381.1:341010274-341025370 GCF_002162155.2 Triticum dicoccoides | reverse complement strand
ATGAACAGGACCCCGATCGATCGAGCCGGTTGGGGCTGGATGAACAGGACCCCGTGGAGGGCTGGATGAATAGGACGACCCCGTGGAGGACTGGATGAATAGTAGATGGTGGAGGGGTGGATGAACAGTATCCCATGGAGGGGTGGTTGAACAGGAGCCCATGGAGAGGGGTGGTTGAACAGTAGCCGGAGGAGTAGTGCATGGTGGAGGCTGGATGAACAGGAGCTCGTGGATGAATAGTCGCAGGTGGAGGCTGGAGGAGGTCGACGGTGGATGAACAGTAGCCCGTGGAGGATGGAGGAGGTCGACGGTGGAGATGAACAGTATCCCGTGGAGTCCCATTTTGCGGTATGCCACACCCCTCCTGATGAACAGGACCCCCGTTTCGACCGTAGTGCTCCAACACAAGTCCATTTCGTCCTTTTTTGGTACGCCACACCCCTCCCGATCAACAGGACCCTGTTTCGACTGTAGGAGGTCCAACACAAGTCCGTTTCCTCCGTCTTGTGGTACGCCAGACCCCTCCCGATGAACAGGATCCCGTTTCGAACGTGGCCGGTCGAACACAAGGCCGTTTCCTCCGTTCTGCGGCACGCCAGGCCTCGTTTCCATCGCCTGTTCTGTCCAAGCCCTCCCGATGAACACGACGACGCATTCCGTTCCCACCCAGCTAGTTGGCTCCCCATGAACATGATGACGATGTTCTTTCTCCGTTCCGACCCAGCCATGTACACGAGCCCTGGCCGTACGTATATATGTGCGAGTAGGCGTTCGAGACCCCGCCCGTATGTACGTGCGTGGCCGTATTTTGTTTCTTGCACACTGGCCGCGGTACGTACGTGTACATGCTACGTGCGCGCCTCTACTACGACACGTGTGCGCCTCTACATCCACCAGTATGTACGTACACGTTCGCGACCAGAATGACAACGCTACGTACGCTTTGACCAGGTGGGTCCCGACTGCCAGGCACTTCCTTGCGTGCGAAGATGTAGATGGTGGGTCCCAGCAGTCAGGGGGGCGAATCTTTTTTTATTTTTTGCCCGAACGCACTTCTTTGCTTGCGAAGATGTAGCTGGTGGGTCCCAGCAGTCAGGGTGGCAAATCATTTTTTCCAGACGCACTTCCTTGTGTACGAAGATGTAGCTGGTGGGTCCCAGCAGTTAGGAGGGAAACGTTTTTTCACAAAATATGGTGGCCCGTCCGGTGGGTCCCTGCTGTCAGGTGGAGGAATAATTATTTTGGGCATAATAAGGATGCACTTCCTTGCGGCCGCCGTGGACCCAGCTGTCAGCCTCTCCACATACAGTACTCTTCCGATGGAAGTCGTTCCTTGACCACGTTGACCACGCCGCGCCAAGAGCACCAGGGCGCTGGACGATGGCGAGTCCTAGGAAGGGGACGACGCGGAGCCGGGGAAGACGTGGCAGTGGATGCCCACGCGTAGAGGAGTATGAGGGTTCACTCATTCGGCTGCGGTGTGAGGCTGTCGTCGCTGCAGAATCACGGGGGGTGTGGGTAAGTAGAGGGATGGCCTGACCAGCGGTGGGAGTAGTAGGGGGCGGTGAGGCCTCCGCGGCATCACAGCCGGCCACGGGAGGCAAGAGCATGTGGCACGACCGGCGCTGCTTTGGGCGGCTAGAGCAAGAAGACCAGAGGTTGAAGAAGCACTACGGCCGTTGGATGGACATCGTACGGTCACTGGAGCTAGAATCGTTCATATTGACTAAGTTGACAAAGCCCTCCATCCCCGTCAACTTAGTGGGCCCACAAGTCAACATCCCACCAAGGTGGGTCCCAGCTAGCAGGGGGAGTATTCTTTTTTTTCTTAATAAGGAGGCACTTCCGGTGGGTCCGAGTTGACAACAGGGGGAACGTTTTTTCGTGAAATACGGTGGCCCGTCAAGTGGGTCCCAGCAGTCAGGGGGAAACATTTTTTTCCTAAAATATGGTGGCCCGTCCAGTGGGTCCCTTCTATCAGGTGGAGGAATCATTATTTTCCGCATAATAAGGAGGCACTTCCTTGCTGCGGCCGTGGACCCAGCTGTCAGCCTCTCCACGTACAGTACACTTCCGATGGAAGTCGTTCCTTGACCACGTTGACCACGCCACGTTCCGTTGCATGCATGCGTCCATGGAAGTGGTGCATCCCCACTGTCAGCCTCTCACGTACAGTCATCTTCCGATGACTCCCGGTTGTTGACCGCGTTGACCACACCGTGCCGAGCGCACCAAGGCCGGTGGACGACGGCGAGGCCCCACACTGGAATGACCCGGAGATGGGGAAGACGGGGCAATGGAGTCACAGATGGAGAGGAGTGGGAAACTTCACTGGTTCGGGTGCATGGAGCACAACCACGGTGCCGCCCATGGGAGACAGGAGCAACAACAGTGGTTGAAGAAGGAGCACAGCTGTTGGATTAACATCCAACGGTCCAGCTGCTAGAATCATTTGTTGATTAAGTTGACAAAGCCCAGCGTACACGCCCGCTTAGTAGGCCCACAAGTCAGCCACCAAATCTGACGGGTCCCAGTTGTTAATGAGATGAATAATTTTTTCGCAAAACAAGGAGGCACTTCCTTTCGTGCGAAGATACAGCCGGTGGGTCCCAGCTGTCAGGTGGAGGAAACATTTTTTTCAGATCAATAAGGAGGAACTTTCCTTGCGTGCGACCATGAACCTCGTGGGTCCCAGCCGTCAGGCTCCCCACGTACAGTCCTCTTCCGATGACTCTCGTTTGTTGACCATGCCACACCGAACACAGCGAGGCGGTGGACGACGGCGAGGCCCCGGACAGGAACAACTCGGAGATGGGAAGACGCGGCAGTGGAGTCGCAGATTGAGAGGAGGACAAGGGTTATAACTGGTTCTGGTGCAGCGTGGGGCTGCAGTCGGTGGAGAATAATAGGAGGGGTGGAGGGGTGGAGGGATAGCCTGGCCGGCGGTAGGGTAGCGCTTCGCAGCGATGCGTGCTAAGCAGAGCCGCTAGCCGCCGGAGGCTGGACCAGGCGGTCCCGGCGACGCTGGAGGAAGAAGACGAGAGATTGAAGGTGCATGTCGGCCGTTGGATATAAATCCAATGGTTGTGGATGTCACAATCATTTGTTGACCAAGTTGACAACGCCCTGCGTAGGCTTCGACCTATTGGCCCACATGTCAGCCTGCAAAAATGTGGCATATATTTAACCCATGTTTTCTAGAATGTACAGTCCATTTGCTGGGCTGGGTGAACAAATAATTTCGCGTCAATCAGGCCCATTTATATTTTCTAAGAAATCCCAGCCCATTTGCACTTCCTTGAAATACACGAATTAGCTGGGCTCGTTATATATATAATGTTATGTTAGAAGGAGAAATTAATATCAAAGAATAAACTGGAGAGGCACATTATATATATATATATATATATGTATATATATAATTAACAAATTAGCGAGTTATTCCTCAAAATAAAAATGAGCGCGTTATTATTAAATTGGTCCTTAAAATCTTCGCAAGCTTTTGTACGCAATCACCAGGATTTTCCTTGCCTGTGAGTCAAAAACAACTAGGATTTTCCTTGCCAACTTCTGTTAAACATTTACTTTTATAAGTTAATAACACATGGGATGTTTTTATAATGTATATATAAGTCTCTATAAAATATATGATAATAGTAATAATATAAATATATATAATGTGGTTAGAAGGGAAAACATAAATTGGACACAACATTATTATTCTTATATATAGATAAATAGAACAGAGACCTGCGTTTTATTAAAAAAATACATTGGGTTGTCGATCTTTAAGAAAAAGCCCATAGGCCGGTATGGACCTCAAAAATAAGTTGAAACCACTTTCTCCGTATGTCGTGGGCTACGCATGTTAAAATACAAAACCTAGGCCTAGCTGATACTTGTTCGCCCTCTGGAAAAAATGATACCAGATCCCCGAGCGAACTGGATTAAAGAGGGGGCCGGTGGCACGATTGAAGAAGCACATCAGGAGTGATTTTTTTTTCTTTAGTGTATGGCGCACGATAGCGTTCTTTTACTTGCCTCTACACCATACAACTTGTATTTTTAGCCTCCCAGTCCTTCGTGGTGGACAAGCAGCCCATTTGCTGGGTGGGCCAACCTACAGAAACCAGCACCCGATTTTTCATCAAGCCCCAAAAACAATGCAGTACTATGTTTGTTTTGAGTCCGAAAACATTACGGCAGGGGTTGAGCGGGGGAGAGGGGAAGACAGAGTAATAAAAAGATTAAAAAGAGCTGATGTGCAGTTGCTAACCTAACAAAGCAGGTGCAATTCTTCTCGGGAAGAAGGTGTGTCGTTGACACCCAAACGTCACATACCCCACAGTAGGCATACTAACAAGTTCACACACAAATGCAACAGAAAAAGGTAAACATTCGTATCAAACTCAGGTTCACAGGACACGTTCATATTCATAGCCAACATTCACTATCAACAACTCAAAAGATTCATATATACACAAGCTCAGCATATCTATGCATCCAAATGATTGATAGATCACACGAAAATATTCATACATAATTCACAAAAAGATTCAGATATACACATGTTCAGTATGTTTATGCATCCAAATGATTGAGATCACAGCCAACATGATCCATGGACAAACTTTAATTACCTAGGGTACAGACTGGTAAATGGTGTTCAGTCGGAGGTACTTCTTGCTAAAATTAATTCTTGTATGTGTAAACTTTCGAGTACATAAGAGGCAGCACAGACAATCTGAACTTTGCTTGTAGGTTTATCCTCAAATAGTGGCCTCGTGCCGAGCAAGGTTTGAGCAACTTGGCCACTACTTTCATCCAACTAGTTTACTGGCTCATCTTGGTCATGTAGCTCGCCAAAATTCTACATTGCGGACGAGAAAGGAGGCTGTTGAGAAAATGAACCACCCAAATTTTTTGTGCAGTTCAACTGAAATGGAGCATCCCTGGCGTGCGGACTGATTAAGTGCCAGATGAATATATGCGTCAACCAACTTGTCTGGAATCTTTAGACTCCATGCCATACAGTTCGCTACCATATCTGTCGATAAGCAGAAGGCACAAGTTGGGACCAAAGACTGGACTGTGTTCTTCTGGGCTATGCGCCAAGCAATATTTTTTGCGTTCACTCTCCAAATACTTGGGAGTTTGACAACTGGTTGACGACGGTTGATGCTCGAATGAATATAGGCACTTCTTGTCAACATCGATGCTTGTCCAAGTGAACTTTGGAGTACATAGCAGCAGCATAAGTATCTGTCCATCTGATCATTTTGTGCAGTTCTACTGAAATCACCCAATGCAATGATTTGCCTGCGAGTTCAGGCTCCAAGTTACTCCTTTATAAAATCGGCAAACAGTAGCACAATACTAAACTACCAATACATGACAAGTACAATAATCAGGATAAAGACTAGTACCAACCTGTGTGAGGTAGCATATCAATTACTATTTCCTTTGACTGGAAGCCGAGATAAGCGAAGCAACTGACAGCGGAGGAAGAAAGCAAGCCGAGATTAGCGACTGACAGGAAAGGACGGAAGCTGTCGAGGCAATGAAGCACCCAAAGTTTTTGTGCAGTTCCACCAAAATCAAGCATCCCTATTGGCACATATATTGAGAGAGTGAGATTACTGTAATAGTGGGACTAGTTGATGAAACATACACTAACAAATAGAAGCACCCTCATTATCTTAATGGGTAAAGTTAGCAACATAGTAGTCTTGCTTAAAGAGAGGTATTAGTTTATTTAATCAGTGCCAATTAGCTCAACACTCAAAGCATTGCCATTTATCATAGGTTGCAAAACTTTAACGTGAAAAGATAAAGGAGTTTCTTATGATAGTAGCATGATACAAATAGAGATGACAGCAAACTAATATGGATGAAGGCCTTAGGCCCGTACCAACCTGAGAAAAAAAGCTTATTCATGTAGTCCCATAAGAGATGATAAAGCACTCACTGGAATCACTCAATAGTATATATTTTTGTGCACTTCAAATGCATGGTTGAAATCACTCTTGTTTACCAGTGCTGAGATTATATAGAAAGATTATCAAGGACTTCCAGCAGAGTTAAAGCACTGCCTGGGATACAGTTCATTGTATTGTCTTGTGTAGTTCCACTAAAATGTATGATTGGCACAACATGATCCCTGTTTGCACAAGTAGGAACAAGGTGAAACCTTCATTAGCTTAGTGAGAAAGGATAGGAAGACATTAGCATAATACTCTAACAGTAGCAGCAAATTCATGATGGACAATACGCAAAACATTGCCTCATTGAACAAATGGCAATAAATTAACATGCAAAACAATAGCACTATTATGTCATGACACTAATAATATTCTGCTCCACCACATGATTCACCTCCATAGACAAACATACACACGTACATGATTCAGCATTGGGTCCTACTAAAGATTTGTTTAATTCCGACAGGAAAATTAGGTAGCAATAAATTAGTGGTACTTAAGTACTCCTAGTTAATTAAGTGAGACAGCAGAAGTGGAAGGGCTCCCTGGAGGATCGTCTCACATGTAAGGTAGTCATTGCCGGAGCCCTTGAATGGCCTCGACTGAGGCCTCTGGCTTCAGCAAGATCGCCTTGGCACTATTTATTCTTCTTCTTCTTCCTCTTCATGCTCTGTTTCTCTTTCTCCTCACCAGTTGGTGAAACCAAGTACATGATTGGCCTTCTATTTCAGAATTGGTTTTGTCAGTGAGGGACTACAAGTGTACTAGTAGAAAATAGCATTATTTTCTCATGGCAGTCGGAAAATAGAGATGAACACATGCATTAAAATAGCCCCCGTTTCTTATTCATACACGGTGGGCGCCAAAAACAAACTCTCATAGGCAAATATTCGGTGTATGCGAGATTACCGTCCTATCCCCAACTGACTAATATGGTTGTGATGTAGGAAATTTGAAACGGGGGCTAAGTTTGTAAATTTCCTCGCATTTGAGACAAGTGCGCCCTGAATACATGGTTCCCCCCTTCCTCTCTACCTCCCTTTTCCCCATTCGTACCCCGTGGGCGCCAAAACACCCTCTCCACCCCAGACTCCTCCGTCCGCCGCTGTCCGCCACCCCATCCACCGCCGTCCTCCTCCACCATGCCGGAGCTAATACCCCGACGCCGCCGTCCATTACAAGAGATCGACCTCTCTCATCCATGGCTTCGGACCGGGATCCTTGCATCCCGTCCTCTCGCTTCATCCCCGCCGTCGTCCACCTTGTCGGCGCCGCTCCTACGACCGTCTCGTCCATTGTGCCCCGCCACCACCGTCGACCCTCCTAGATCTGCTTCCACGCCGCCGACAGCCATCGCTACCGCAGCACCGTCAAATTCTCAGCAGATGCATACACGGTGCCGCACCAGAGGCAGTACTCTTTTGTATCTGCTCAACTTATTTATCGCAGCAAGAAAATAGATCGCCACTGCTTTACTCTGATTTCTTGTCTTGGTTGCGAAGTTGCCTTTGTCCGGTTTGCACCTTCAGATCCGCCATGGCACGCTCAACACAATACTCCCAATGTTTATGGTTTTCCCCTTTTATATTCCACACTAGTTAAATCATAGTAGACTAAATTTCAAAATTGGGTCAGTCAAATTTTCAGAGCTCTCCGGAGTTCGCCGGTGCGAACGAAGGGGCTCGGGTGGTTGTGGGGCCTCGCCGAACAAAGAAAACTCGACGCTGGTGGGGGCGGGGGTGGGGGTGGGGGTGACGGAGGAACACGGGTGGTGGGGCCGGTGGTCCGGCCGACGGCCTGTTCTGTATGGGAAGAATCAGAGATGAGGAAGAAGAAGGGTTAGGAGACGTAGGATCTTCATCCAACCGCCTGAAATGGTCGAGAGACAGCTGGGAGTTGCATTCTTAATACGCTCTAGTTCATCATGTGTGGGCACTGCGCAACCAACATTTTATTATCCAAAATATGCTTGCTCTTCTTTACCATGTTCCTCTTCCGTTCTTCTTTAATATGTACTCTCTCCATTCCTAAATACAAGTCTTTGTATAGATTCCACCATGGACTACATATGGAGCAAAATGAGTGAATCTACACTCTAAAATGTATCTGGATACATCTGTATGTGATCCATAGTGGAAATCTCTACCAAGACTTATATTTTGGAATGCAGGGAGTATGATAGTAGTACAATATGTTCCTTGTACTGAAGATGAGCAGGGACATTTGAAGTGTAGAGGTCTATACGGTCGGTTGTGATGGACACATTGAGCCTCTTTGATTCGTAGGATTTTGTAAACATAGGAATAGGATTTGTTGTGGCCTGCCCACTTGAATCTTATAAGAATAGCAAGGAAATGCGGGGAGCTGTGTCGCCTTTGAGAGTTACACTGATATTAACAGTACCGCTCCTTCACTTGAAGAGAGCTGGTATCCGAAGCCTTTCTAGCGGTACCGGCAACACTAGCACATATATTCCAGCAAGTTCCACTTTGCTGATTTTACTCTGATGCTTAAGGTTTTCCCGTTATATCTACACTATGATCTGTGTAGCTGCTTTGTGTCGCACTAGCAGCAGTCCTCTCTTGAAGCTAAACACTACAATGACTTACAAAATTGGCACCAAGGCATTGAGTGCCATTCTGGATGCAATGAAACTCATACGCTCCCCACCTGTTGACTCTTGTTCAGAATATGATCCTAATGACTCTTGTTCAAAATTGCCATATATAGAGAGACAACATGGAATTGCATTTCTTTGGGCGCTGTGATTCATCATGAGTAGGCAACCAACATTGTATGCAATGAAGCGGAACCTCAAGAATATGCTTCTCTTCTGTTCTTTAACATGTTCCTCTTTGTTTATTCTGTATTTAGTACGTACAGTATGTTCCTTGTCAGGAAGGGGCGCAGGGACATCTGCAGTCAACAGCTGATAGAGTTGGCCTGTACGTGATCGATAGGCTTTCAATTACTAGCGGCAATACAACACCGTATTATCAAGCCAGTTCCACTTCCCGATTTATATATCATGGTTATGGTGTACCCCTGTTATGCACACTATGATCTGCCTAGTTGCTGTGGGCGGCGGGAGGCCGGATCCGCCCACAGGCAACGACGAAGGGATCGGAGGACCTCCCGTGCCGGCGCTCGGCCAGAGATAAGGTGCGGCCGGCAGTGGGTCTCCTCCCTCGCTGTCGACGACAGCCTAAACGCTGCCCCTCCTCCCCTTCACCGGCGGAGGGGGATACGTTCGGATCTGTAACCAGCGGTGAGGATAGAAAGACAGTGTTTTTTGAAGGGAGAAAGACAGTGTTACCACCCCTATCTTGTTTAGATCTGGAAAGGATGAGAGTGTGTGAATAGAGCAACCCTAGCAAGCAAGCGCAAAGGCTCTGGCCTATATATACGCGTAGTGGGGTAGTTTTCCTTTTTCACTCCATCAAAACAATCGTGTAAAATTGTGTACTACATGCCAGGTCACGGTTTTTTTAGTTGTTGATTGTTTTTTGAGATAGCTACCCGCTTGTTCCAAGTGGTGTTACGGTGCGCCAAGTCGCACTTTGTATCGTTCAAGTCTGGTACTGCAAGTACCTCCATTAAATGAACAACCACCCCCTCATAAAAATTGTGAACAAGCCCACGGCTAAAATTAGCGGAAACGTGGGTTGCCCCAACATGCATTATTATTTATATTTTCTACTCCCTCCATTCCTAAATATAACTCTTTTTTATTAGCCACACCTAAGACAATAATTTTTTATTAGCAGTGAACCCCACATGTCATATACACAAAAATTGTGGCAAGATTCCCTTAAGCAAGCCAAAGTGTGTCTAACAATTTGAGCAACTCAAGTTAGGCAAGTGTGGCAAGTGTGGGAAAATAATGTGGCAACATAAGTCAAACATAGTCACAATCCAAACAGCCCCGTAATTTTTTTATGACATGCATGAAAATTTGGTTAGTTAAATTTATAGTCAAAATTTGGCAAGGTGCATCAAATCAACACATGCAAGTATCAAAAGGAAAGTCACAGCATGCATGTATGCGTTGTACTCCCTCCATTTCCAAATATAAGTCTTTTTAGAGATTGCAACAAGTGACTACATATGAAGCAGAATATGTCTACATACATCCGTATGTTGTAGTCCATTTGAAATGTGTAAAAAGACTTATATTGAGTGCAGTGCTTTGATGTGTCGCGTCAACTCATACAAGACCGAGAAATTTGATTACTACAACGCCCTCTCCCTCGCGGACTGAGCTCTGGTGCCTTAATTGCACCTGCATTTGGCTGCATGACAGGAGGGCCAACCACCTGTAGGGCCCACCTATCATAGACACAAAGGCAGGAGCAGTAAGTAGAAGCTTTCGCTACACGCTATCCCTCCCGCACGAGGTGGACGGACATGCAGCAGTGGATTCGATACTGTAGAAGTAGGAGTAACATCATTGTTCGTCTTCTCGAAGAGGTGAAGAGCCAAGCGCAACCCGAACGTGGCAGTTGCGAACACTCGCGTGGTGCGGTGCCTTGAAGCACGCATATAGTAGCCAGGCTCTTGCATGAGACAAAATTGCTATTTGATCCCACTATCGTAGTAGTACTAGTACTTGCTACTCCCTCCGTCTAGGTGAGTAAGAGGGTGCTTTGATCCAAGGGACTTATTTTAGTCTGACTAAAAATAGTCTCTTTAAGAGGCTAAAGTTCCAAGCACTCTTGTCTAAAGAGGGGCTAAAACTAGTCTTGAGACTAAATTTTTTTAGTCAGGGGTACCCCTACTAAAATGTGGATTAGTCCTCTCTCTCCTCATTTAATTCCTCTCCTTGAACACAAGCGAGTTTTGGATTGGAGGGTTTGGAGGATAATAAATGCTCATTAACTTGATTTTAGTCTCTTTAGTATTTGGATCCAAGCATGGTGAGGCTAGCAAGTTTTAGTCCCACTACTTTTAGTCATAGGACTAAAACGTATCCAAGCATCCTCCAAGTCATTGAATTTTTAGCTAAGCTTCCCTCATTGAATTGTTTAACAATTAAACTCCACCATCCATTGGTTGATACTCATTCTACATAGCTCCACGCGCTTAGCACCGTTTCCTTGTGGGGTCACCAATGTTTATTTGCTAATTAATAGCATTGCATGCAATGAACTAGCCACTGCATGTCGTGTTTGGTAGTTTCAAGTCATTAAAAGCATGCACACCTCTCATCTCTTATTGGTCGATATGTCAAGAAACAAGAAACAAGGTAGAAGTTAATGCACCGTGCCTGAGTGTTTTAGGACTATTTGGTTTTCGTAAGATGACTTACACACCTAGACGGAGGGAGTAGTATAGCCCTGTAAACCGGAAAGGAGTATTTTCCTTCCTAGAGATTTCAACAAGTGACTAGACTACACCGCGTGTAGTACTCCCTCATTTCCGGTTTATAGGGCTCAAATCTCAAATCTCATGAACCAAGGCAATTTGCGATTGGAGGAATGTATCTCGTACTTTACAAAACTACCCTAATTAAACTCATGCATTAATTACATAGTTCTCTCGTTTTCCTCTCCGCCTTGGTCACCGTGCACAATATTGAGCACTCCTATATGACTAGCCGCTCTATCTACATGCGGGACATCAAAGCATCCGGACCCGCATGCCATCCACCAAATCACAACGAGGTGCTATAGTCGAGACTCACCTGTCACCCCGGTGTGGCCGTCATGACCCGTCATATCACAAAACCCACACCTTTACCAGCAGTGGTAAGGTGGCCTCCAAGTTGGACTGGACGAAGCAACCATCATTTCACTGGAACGCTCGTTGAAACCCTTTCTTCCCTTTCTTGAAGAAAACCTCACTCCAGGCTACTCACTTCTGCCATTTTTCTTCTGTACCGACGAAGGAAAGGTGGGCGAATCAGTTATGCTGCTATATTTTCATTCCAAGAATCTTCTTTTTTTGAAGCACCGACCGATTCTCACAGCCTATTCTTTTCCCGTTTTCATTGTGATTGTGGTTTCCTTTCGATTGCTTTTTGTTTGTCAGTTCATTGATGGATCCTGGAGCACTAGGCAAAGAGTTGCCGGCGGACAACCCACTGGAGACAGCGATCTCCAGGAAGCGAGCACCGACCAACGAGTTGACCATGTTGGCGGGCCAACCCATGGAGACGAAGAACTCCAAGAAACAAGCACTGGCCAAAGACTTGACGACGTTGGCGGACGAACTCCTCAAAGAAAGTTGGAAGAACAGCAAGGGCCCCACCGTGCCTACCCCAGACACTCTGATGGCCACATATGCGAGGCTCAAGGCCGAGTTTGAGGAGATAGTCACCGTTGAGAAGTAGTATTCCCCTGGCAAGGTGATGGCCCCCATCGAGGTCGAGGAGATGGGCCCCGGAGGGATGAGATCCCCCGGTGAGCTGCACAAGGTACAAAATAATGCCTTATTACCATAATTGTGGTTTTTCATTATTTGCAATGTGCTTGCTAATATGTTAGGGTTGTGCAGGTACCGGTGGACGTCCTTGATGATTTCGATGTCACGGCCCATCCTGTGGACAACACCCCAGAGATCGTTTTCGATGCCGCGGTCCGTCCTGTTGGCATCACCTCGGAGATCGATTCCGATGCCGCTGTCCATCCTGTGGACATCGCCCCAGAGATCGATTCCGATGTCGTAGTCAGTCCTGTGGACATCGCCCCAGAGATCGATTCCCATGCCGTTGTCCATGCTGTGGTCATTGCCCGAGAGATCAATGACAAGAAATAGTTGGTCGCGCTAATCCTTCAGGGTAGTTTGCATTGCCCTGTGTTTAATTACCAAATGATGGCTAGTGCATTGTCTTGTGTGGGCGGTACTTGCTAATTTCGTTTGATAGTGAATCATGCGAACCCTCTCCGAGTTACGGAAACAAATGTATCCTCGCCAGCTTTTGATGTAATATATGGCATGCTTAGATGTAAGTTTGAATTGTTTATCATATCAGCAGGGATTTTTTGATTATTCTTGGTGTTAGTAGGCTAGCTGCTGTGTGAGCTATAGTACTTGCAAAACACTCACCAAAGAGAAACGTTGGGGCTGATGAGCTTGTGGTACGCTTATACTTATCCGTCGTTGATCGACCAATAGCCCTAAGCTCCTAAAATTGTAGGCTTAGCGATCGATCAGACAATAGTCGACACGGATACATTCAGGCCTCATTTGGTTCATAGGGTAGGAAAATCGTAGCAAAAGTACAGAGACGTACAACACAAAATCATAGTAGTGTAGAGACGTACTCCCTCCGTTCCAAAATAGATGACCTAGGCGGGCTAGTTTGGCCTAGTGGGTTCAGTGATATGACGTGGTACAGTGTCGTCCAGTCTTCGCGTGTGGTAGTAGTATTGCAGGTATAGTAAGTTTTCTTGAAGAAGCGGAATTCAACAAAGTCCTGATGGTTCCTTCGTCCGAACAACTTACAGCGGGAAAGGTTGGGCCTGCGATACGACCGGGGTAGACCAGGATAATTTTGTGCATGGCAGGTGGACCAGGACGGTCGACGTCCCACATGTCGGTGAATGAAAGTATTATTTCTGATATAGAGGATGAGCAACGAGTATTCATTGTTTATTTTTGATGAAAGCTATTGTCTCCACTATTACGACGGAGGAGTGTGAAACACGGCAGCCCAGTGAACTTGTCCTTCCTCATGTAATGCTACCATACTATTGACTATAAGGTTACAACTTTTTCTCACTTTCTCTCTATCTATTTCCTCTCAAATGTTTTTTACCTTTCTTTTTTTAGACACAATTGTTTTTATGCCTTTTTTAGAATTATTTTTTATACCTAGGAGCACGTGTAGAGACGGGCTCTTGCAGAGCCCACTCCTTGACTTTGTCAATGCCTCTCTCTCCTCCACATAAGCGGGCTTATAGCCCAGTTTTTTTACTGGTACTACTTGCTATGCATGCATGCGGCGGGCAGCTGGCGTCTTGAGGGGCCAGGGCGGTCAGAGCGGGCTCCGGAAGCGGTCCGGACTCTAGCATGGCCCACCTCACATTATCACCATATATTTCTTGGAGTCCATGCACAGCGGGCGGGCGATCTCTTCTCCCTCCCCCGTTTCTCTCTTCTCAGCCGACGCCTGCCGAGCGATTAGATTTCGGCTATCAACAGTTTATTCAATTACAGTCCCACATGTCAGTGAAATTGCAAGACAACGCGTGTCCCCTCTAGTGAGCGGCGTGCGAGCCGGACTGTCGGGGGTGCGATGCGTACGAGTCGTAAGTGTGCCACCTTTTCCTTCAGAACTTGCGAAGTGTAACATTTTCACGCGATCGATCGATAGAAATCCAGAACAAAATGACGAGGGCGGTGCTTTCCCGCTCGTTAGGCGGGCTAGTTTGAGTGATATGACGTGCTACAGTGCCGTCCACTTGCTCCATTTTTATGTAAGCACGAGTTTACACTCTTACGCTCGTTAGGCGGGCTAGTAGGAGTGCGAAACACCGCGGATCTAATTTTGGTCGAGGGATAACTGTTCCCTGCCAAATAATGGAGCACTATTAGCGATTATAGCATGATAGTTAGGGCATCTCCAGCGCTGGCCCACAAATTTACACCGGCATCTATCCGAGGACACTGATGGATGTCATCCGATGCTGCCCGCATACCTTTCGACAACTATATGAACTAACCGGACGAAATTTGTGCAAACAAAGCAAATTTCAAATTACCGGATGAAATTCATTACATTTCGAAAACTTTTCCTACAAACTGGACGAAATTCATTACAAATTTTGCACAAACCGTACTAAAACCTATTGTAAACCTAATCTACACGATTGCCGGTGCCCGACCACCATGTCCAGCCATGAACCCGAGAAAGCCGGCCATCGCCATTGCCTCCTCCTCATCCGCCTCGATAACCTCCTCCTCCGAAGCACAAGGTTCTGAAGATTTCTGCCTCCACATCGCCGTCAAGCAGCTAATCGGCCGCCGATGTTTACCCCACCAAGCTTGGCGTCGACTGAGTGGAGTAGCGGTGGCCTTCCTGGGACCAGAACAGGGGCGACCTACCGTGTACTACTCTTCCTCGCTGCCGGCTGCGCCCGCGCATGCGCGCCAGCTTCGTGGTTGTGGCGGC
>NC_041381.1:341004283-341009841 GCF_002162155.2 Triticum dicoccoides | reverse complement strand
TCCTTCGTTTGCTCCTGCGATAGTACGTCGAAGAGAGCTTTGAAGCATGCCCGGAGCGGAGCCGCCGATGTCCCTCGTCTACTCCTGCGACAGTATGTCCAAGAGAGCTTCGGAGCGCTAGGAGGCCATGGTTGGAGTGGTGCCGACAGAAGGAAGGGACTGGAGGAGAATAAGTGTGGGTCTTTGGCTATGGCTGGGAGCTGGTGCTCAAGTTAATATAGCGGGCGAAGGGCAATGAGCCGTGGCAGACGGATGGACAACTGGCGCCAAAGTAGGTTCGTCGTGCATGAATGCGGATGCTGCTTCAGTGACTTAACTGCAGATGCATTGGGTTACTGACATGTGGGCCCAACAGGCATCTGGCCCGCATGCCAGTGACACACCAATTGCACCTAAAGTCAAGTCCGGTGAATGCGGCATTGACATTCTGGAGACACGGTGATCGTTTCAGGCGGGAAGCGCGTGCTAGCGATGGAAGGGATTTCGGTAGGCCAGGGAGGTCAGACGCTGGCGTGGTGGTAAAGTGTGAAATCATGGATGACGAGCCTTTGAAGCATATGCGGCACATATTGACAACCTCTCTTGTCGCCAGCTAGCCTTCGACGACCACCATAGACACCACACAACAATGCATAACTTACGAATAATGGACAAATCGATCAGACACACACTCGTGTGCAGTGGCACTAAGATCGGTCGCTCACAATAGTACATACTCCATACCATAGTACCCTCTCTAGCTAGGCTGTTTTATAGATTGTCGTTGTGATGGACGATATACATGAGCAAGGCGCTCTAGGTATGACCGTTGGTGTTGAGCCAGGTGAAATACATGCTCGGTGTTCGCGTAGACCTCCATCAAACGTCTAAACAGTAATGTGAGGCACCGCCGAGGCATGCAGGTGATGGGCTTGCTATTTGCGTTGCGCCATGAGCGGGACTTTGATTTAGAGGGCGACGTGCATGCATTAGCATGCTTTGACAGCGTGAGCGTGAGTATCTGACGCAAAGTATTTCATTTTCATTTGGCTGACGAGGGTGTGTTGCAGCAACGAGTCCGTGGTTTGATTCCCCACATACGCATAATTTTGGTTTTTATAGTATTTCTTTCTCCATTGACAGGTAGGCCCGCATAGATAGATAAAGAACACGAGCTGATGAGGCGCATGCGGACTATTTGACTGGTCAACCAGACAAATATGGAGCTATACACTGAGCCAGTGACCGTATAATCACCATATCTCGTATACAATGATCAAAGTGAGCTATCAAGACAAGTTCGATGACCGCCAATGCATTTTACTCGGTAATAAATGACTAGGATTGAAGGGAATCCAAATTTCCTTCGTCTTCTTTCCTTGAGCTCTTGACAAACCAATGCACTATACGGTTGTCCGACCACTCCACCCAGAGCTCTCACCAAGCGTAGTTCATGCCACCGCGCCGCACACTAACCGGTAAGGCAGCGATGGCATCCCGCCGCGCCGAGTTCCTCGCCACCCACGACCACACACAAAATGGTAGGGAAGCGATGGCATCCTGTCGTGCTGAGTTCATCGCCGCTCGCGACCTCACACCTAAGTGGGAGGAATTTGAAGATGCCAAGGCCGAAGGGGCGGTAGAGCAAGAGGCGACCAAAGCCGCACAGAGGAAGTGGAAAAGTCATAAAGCACTCAAGAAAAGAGAGGCCCGTCGCTGCAAGAAAGAAGAGGACGCACGCGCTGCTGCAGAGAGGTCGGCGGAGATCCAAGCACGGTGGGGTGTCGCCGACAAAGCCGGGAAGGAGAACGACGGTGTCTGGCCAGCATGTGAGAAGTAGTAGTACTAGTAGTTAGTGTGTGTGTCTGTGTCTGAGTACGAGCATGTACCAGTACTACTACTTACTACTGTAGTTTTTAGAGCAAATTACCAGTACATTAGCCTAGACTAAATGGAAAAGTTCCTATCCTATGCATCAAATGGCATCTCTTTCTCTATAGGAATTGAGATGCATGTCATCTCACTTCCTATGATTTTCATATTCCTATAAAACTCCTATCCTATGAACGAAAGGAGGCCTCTGTTGGAGTAACTACTGTAGCTAGCAGTACTGTTGGTACAGTAGTTTTCTTCAAGAAGCGGAATTCAACGAAGTCATGATGGTTCCTTCGTCCGAGAAACTTCAAAGTGGGAAGTGGGCATGTGATTTGATGGCTCATTAGTCATTGTTACTGCGGTGCGACGACTGGGGTGACTCTCCCTTGGAGTTCTACGTGCATAGCAAGTGGACCAGGATGGTCGACGTCCCACATGTTGGCAAATGGAAGTATTCTTTCTGATATCAAGGAGCAAGGAAACCGCGTGGTATAGTACCACTGCTGATTGGTTCTCAAAAAAATAGTTTTACTGCTGATTTATAATTATTTTTTATTTCTAATGAATGCTGGCGTTTCAACTCTTACGACGAAGAGTGCCAAACACGGCACGTGCTGGATGTCCCACACGTCAGCGAAAGAAGTGGGACATGAACAGCGTGGTAGAGCGTCTCCACTTCTTCCACTTCTGGGTCGGAGACCACACGTAGTAGTACTTAGTGGTATGAACGATACAAAGTGCGACCTGGAGAGAAAGACATGTCTAGTTGGAAGGTCTCGGGGCATACACATCAACAAATATAAAAGTTAATATGTGCCTCCAACTAATATAGTAGTAGTAGAGTACTTAGGCACGTACTCCATAACATCACCGTGCATTGCACGTACAACATTTAGTGGTAGTACGTAGTAAGAGACAAATGCCGCCCAAGAGTTCCCTTCTCAACCTACTTTTGGGTGTTCGGTAGAGTGTATGGAGGGTGCACGAGTCCACACTAGTTTAGCACAAATACACTAGAAGCATGCATGAAGAGAGCATGCATGAAGAGGGGTGTTGAGTTGAGCATGCATGAAGAGGGAACAACTATGCTGAGACGAGGACGCAACCAAACACACCCTATATGCCACACATGTTCATACCATTTGTGCCTTTCTACTTCACTTACTGCGCTACATTACTCAGGTTCGTACGTCCACTCCTGGGTACATGTCCATCTCGTAGTTCCAGTCCCACGTGTTCTTCATATAGATGGAATGATCCTTGCATAACACGTGCACCTTGATGCTAGATGTCTCGCGTGTTGGCAAAAGGATGAACAAAGCTCACGTAAAAAAATAGAGTGGAAGAACATAGATTTCCGACGACCGAGAAGGAGCAAGGAACCTCGTGGTGGAGCGTCTGCACTCATAATATTTAATATTATTCAGCAATATAAAATCAACCAATCATCTCTAAAGTGGACTGGAAGAGTACGAAACACGGCAGCCCAGTGTAGTTACATCATACTAGTACATGGCTAACCCACGCTATCACCATATTTCTTGGCTTCCGTGCGACACCTATCTCTAGTAATCCAGCAACCTGTATCGCTTCTCCCTCCTCGTCTCTCTCAAAGTGCGGCGGGTTGGCGTTTTTGCCGTCTATTGAGGTCGGTTAACTCATCACATATTAGCAACATGCCAAGAGCATTCTAAAAAAATCCTTTCATGTTCCGTTTTCAAAAAGAAAAAAATCCTTTCATGTACAAATTTGACTGTATGCTTTGAGCAACTTGCATGTCCTATACTGCTCCTGTTTGATACTCTAACTTAGCTAGAGGTTAGACTAACTCATGACTAACCCTGAACTAACTGTAGCCAAAGAGGTGTTTGGGTGACAGGGTTAGATTGACAATAAATGCACTTGATGGAGAGAGAAAAGTGATTTTTTTCAGTGGTCCCAATGAGAACTGTCTCCAGTTAGCACCTCTTGGGTGGGATAGTTTTTTTTGGTGGGTTCGGTGCAACTTGCTCCAATTTAAACCCTCATGCTTGGATACTTTAGGGCTACTTGAGCCCCAACTAGCTCAAACTAACTCTAACCCATGGATCCAAACAGGGCCTATGGCCAGTCTCGACGCGGAGCAGTCACGTGCACCGGGAAGCGGCGCTCTCTCGGCCGTCGCGCCACTTCAAAGCCGGCGCCAGTGAGAGGTCGCCTCCGCTCTGGCTGGGCATTAATGCGGCACTGACGCTCCAGGGCGACGCTGACCGTTTCACGCGGAAAGCACGCACTGGCAAGGGAGTATATATTTCGAACCATTTCAGGTGTAGTACTGGTAGTTTGCAAAACTACTCAATTATTGCACTCAGTTTCCTAAGAAATTGTGGTAAAAAACGTTACTCCACAGCCCGCTTCCCTTCTCCTTCCTCTTCCACCACTCGCGCACGTCCGCGGGAAGCGACCGGTCAACCCTTATATAGGAGTGCTAGCACAAAAAGATGCATGCATGACCACTAAAATTTCCATATTAAAGCGCCGCTCCGGCGGGAGTATGGCGTATGTTGTTACCTTCGGCCGGGCCATGGCTACCGGGCGACGGCGACCAGAGAAGAGGCGGCGGGAGGGGAATGAATGCAGCTACTGTTTGGGTTCGCCTTCCGGCTTAAATAAATGTGCAGCATCACGTGTACCCGTGGGTGCACAAATTGTAACATACGTGTCTGCTTAAGTGGGCGTCACGTAACTAGTGTGTGTGAGAGAGAGATTCTGAGAGACAGAGTGCGTGTGTGTGACTCTACTCTTCGTACATGTACTCAACCTTTTGCATCGGGATATAAGTATAATGGTATTTATTTTAGCTAGTTATTTACGTGGCCATGTTAACGTGGTTGTGTAAAAAAATGTCACTTCCTGCTTGTGATTTGCGTTATATAATTACAAGAAAGATGCTCATGCATTGCACGAAATATCAATATGCATTTTTTTACAAAACACCTGTTGTGATTGACCCATGCAGGAGTAATCCCATGTGTAAAAACTAATGATATCTCGAGAATTTTATCGGAAAACTGGTATCTCGAGAATGTCATCGAAAAAATGAAAGATGAGAGATAAGGTGAGGAGGAGTGGAGCGTGGTGGTGACTGGTGGTCGGAATGGGCGGAGGCATGGGGATGGACGACACCGGCAGGCGGCAGCGGCCACCATGCTAGATTGTTCCAGAGACTTCCTTTTTTAATTGCTGAGCAATGAGGTTGTGGGAGATAAGGATGTGGAGAGAGGTGCGGGTATCTTTTGTAAAATTATCATAGTTTGCTTTCTATCCATCAGATATAGATCAGACGGTCTGTATTACAAGATGGTAGGCACACCATCATCCCCAACTCATTTTTTTATAAGGGTACAGATGATAAGTTTGCTGACTACTAAAGTAAAGTGGAATTTGTCCATGTTATGCAAGTAAATTAAGGTGATTGTTTATCATACGGGTAAGGTTGGATGAAGGGTGGTAGGAACAAATGCTCCGCCTAGAGCATGTGTGTGCGAGATGGAGTCTTAGTGTGTGGGTGTGTGTGTGTGTGTGTGTGTGTGTGAGAGAGAGAGAGATGGAGTCTTAGTGTGTGTGTGTGTGAGAGAGAGAGAGATGGAGTCTTAGTGTGTGTGTTGGGGGGTGTGCGTGCGTGCGTGTGTGTGAGAGAGAGAGAGAGAGAGAGATGGAGTCTT
>NC_041381.1:340976613-341003952 GCF_002162155.2 Triticum dicoccoides | reverse complement strand
CGTGTGTGCATGCGTGCATGGGTGTGTGTGTGTGTGTGTGTGTGTGTGTGTGTGTGTCGCAGGGTCCTCGGTGGCGGATGTAATTTAAGTGTGCATGGCTTGATCATAGAGAGGTGATGTGTATGGCAGAGGCCCGTAGAGAGGGAAGAGAAGGTGTGTGCGCGTGAGAGGAGTCGACATCGAGAGAACGTGTTTGTTCGAGAGACACCGAGGAAGACTACTATATATCGATGGTGCATGTAGGCGGGAATTAAACAAAGGGATGGTCTTATTGGTTTCGGGGATACAGGGGAAGAGTGAGAGGCGGGGGGGTAGCTAGAAGGAGATTGTTAAGTGTGAGTGTGTGTTTTACCCATCCAGGCGGAAGTTATGTGCACGCAAGTGGAGAACGATTCAATGTGGCGTTAGGATTGAGGATAATTAACTACGCATGGAGACATAGAGACCTTGAACGTGCATGTGTGAGAGGTATACATTTATATGTGGGATGTGTGTGTGTGTGCGCGCGCGCATGATCGAGATAAAGGAAAGAAGACATAAGTCATAAGATCAACGACATGGGAGAGACGGATCGGTATGACAATATGCATGCATGTGAGAATGCAGGGAAGAAGGTCTGACAATTGAGCATGTGTTTCTGTCTTTAAGAGATAGTGGCGTGGGCTGGAGCATGCATCTATGGCGAGCAGAGGGAGTTAGGCACAACGATTGTGCAAAAGAGATCAACCTATAAATGCATATGTATGGAGAGACATATATAGTGTGGGTGATAGGAAGCAAGACTCTGTGGACGGAGAAACTACAGATAGATACAGAGATGGAGATGCTAGCTAGAGGGACATCCGCTAGTTTGGGTGTTGGAGATGACCGACGGGTGGTTCAGAGGGTGAAGTTATATATGTGTGTGAGAGAGAAAAATAAAAAGAGGGCACTTGACTGCATGTAGAGAAAAACATATGTAGTGTGCATGATAGGAATCAAGAGTGAGGGCGAGAAAGAAGGTTGATGGAGAAACAGATAAATAGAAAGATAAAGATGCTAGCTAGTGTATGTTAGAGATAGGATTCGAGTGGATCAGAAGGCTGAGTTATGTGTGTGGGTGTGAGAGAGATAGAGAGAGGGTGCATGTGAGTCACATACAAACAGATATCAGAGAGAAATGAGATCCCGAGAGACGGAGTTTTGTGTCTGCGAGAGAGAAAGATATTTCACAACGAGAGTGATAGCTAGAGAGACATATGAGGGAACGCAAGATATCTCTAGGGAGAGAGAGTGTGTGTGAGCGACATACAAGAGAACAATGGAGAAATATGAGATCATGGGAGACAGAGTTTGTGTTTGTGTGTGAGAAAGAGATATTTAAGAGGAAGAGTCGTAGGTTCTCATATCTAAAGAGTGAAAGACATCTCTGTATGAGGGGTGTGCGAGTGGAACACATGGGAATAGTAGAGAGAAATGAGACCCTGGGAGACAAAGTTTTGTGTTTGTGTGAGAGAAAGAGATTCCACATGGAGAATCATAGTTAGAGACACATAACAGGGAGCAAGATATACTTAGAGAGAGATAGAGTGATGAAGGTCGAGGGAGAGAGTACCATCAGTGTGTTACAAAGATAAAATATCATTGTCGACATACAGGTAGCACGAGAGATACCTGAGAGACGATGAACACGTATAGGTCCAGAGAGGTAGTCCTATATAAGCATGAGTGATAGCTATATGAGATGAATATCTGGATTAATGGGGATTCAAAAATTTAAACTGGAGATCACGACATCGGTAATATCATAACGTAAATTGGTGTATCAAACATGCATATTCATTTGAATTTGGTCACACGTGTAATGTTATATAGTTTATCAATATTGGTGATCCATAGATTCTTTAATTACAAACAATGCATGGTTTATATGCAATTAATGTCTAAACGGGATTACACTATACGTTGCGTGTGTGAAACACATTATACATGTTTGAGAAGTAAAAAACCCGCATGAAACACACATTAATTGGAGACAGTTAGCGAGGAATGCATACATTGGATTTCAGCATAAAGTGGTTTCAAATATTTGAAAATCCAAATTGATGGATACAACCTTATGAATCTGAGATCATGCCATTTGTAAACCATATTTATGTATAAATGGTGTTGTGTTTTTGAAAGTATATATGTATATATAAATGATGTATATAGAATTTAATTCCAATTGAAAATGGATCCCGCTCGAAAAAAATAGAATACAAACAGGATTCCAATTGAGTTGGCACGGTAAACGTGCACTCTGCAAAATTTGAATGAAGCGGGGAAAGTCGCAGTAGCCATCCGAAACCAAAATCTGCGAGATGGAAATTACTACAGCCTATCCCTGCCACGCAAAGCCTATCTGCTGGATTTCTATAGGTTTCGATAGGGGTAGGTTTGTAATTTCACCTAAAGTGACGTAACCGCCTCTCACCCGGATTCATACACGGTGGGCAACAAAACACAGTGTGTCCTCGGCTGAAATCGACTCCCTCCCCGATTCATATTCATACACGGTGGGCGCCAAAAACAAACTCTCATCGGCAAATATTCGGTGTATGCAAGATTACCGTCCTATCCCCAACCGGCTAATATTGTTGTGATGTAGTAGAAATTTGAAACGGGGGCTAAGTTTGTAAATTTCCTTGCATTTGAGACAAACGCGCCTGAGGGAGTCCTAGACTAGGGGGTGTCTGGATAGCCGAACTATCATGATTGGCCGGACTCCAAAACTATGAAGATACAAGATTGAAGACTTCGTCCCGTGTCCGGATGGGACTTTCCTTGGCGTGGAAGTCAAGCTTGGCGATACGGATATGTAGATCTCCTACCATTGTAACCGACTCTGTGTAACCCTAGCCCTCTCCAGTGTCTATATAAACCGGAGGGTTTTAGTCCGTAGGATACACAACAACCATACCATAGGCTAGCTTCTAGGGTTTAGCCTCCTCGATCTCATGGTAGATCTATTCTTGTACTACCCATATCATCAATATTAATCAAGCAGGAGTAGGGTTTTACCTCCGTCGAGAGGGCCCGAACCTGGGTAAAAACATCGTGTCCCTTGTCTCCTGTTACCATCCGCCTAGACGCACAGTTTGGGACCCCCTACCCGAGATCCGCCGGTTTTGACACTGACATTGGTGCTTTCATTGAGAGTTCCTCTATGTCGTCGCCATCAGGAAGGATGCCTCGTCGCGTCTTTAAAGACGGCACCGTTGCCAAAGGAGCTTTGGCCATCGGCCAAACTATCCGGCTAGGTGGTTTTCTTATGATCTCCTGTTCGGCCGCCGCGCCGACGATGACCTCTCGGGTCATCAAAAGCGATCTTCACGTCAACTCGGAACTCGCCGAGCAGCTAGATCCGATGGAGCTCTCTTCCGTAAACGAGCTCTTGGATCGCATCGCTGCCCTGGGAGTCGCGACAGACTACGATCAGATCGGGCCTAAAACCGATCTGAGAGAGATCAACTCTCCCCAGGCTACCCACCACGTTGCTGTGGTAGAGGAACAGCACGACGACTCTTCTTCTATATTAAGGACAAGCTATGTCCGAATTCCCGACCCCTCCATGCTGGATTCCAGTGGAGGAACGGATGTTGATCAAACCCTGAACTTAAAGTCAGGCAGCGGGCCAGATTCGTTGGACAACATCCAACAAGCCAAACTCCCAAGTTCGGAAACTTTTCGGCCCCTGAGTCTTAGATTGGGCGGGGTTCCAAATTTAATTCCACCCGCCCACCCAAACACAAGCGATCTATCCCGAATCCGGCAAGAGCCCGCTGAAACAGTACATCATTACTGGGCCAGATTCCTCCTGATTATGGACAGGATAAAGGACTGCCGTGAGGAAAGCGCAATCTCAATTTTCTCAAATAATTGCACGGACAAGGGAATCATGAACGCCATAAGTCGTCGCGAAATTACACGCTTCGCCGACCTGGCATCCATAGTACAAAAGTACTGTGTGATGGAGAGCGCCTGGAAAACCGAAACTAAATTTTGGGACAATCCGGCTCCGAACACAACCCTAGTCCGAAATAAAAGGGTGCATCATATTCAGGCACCTGGGTTAAAAACCAAAAAGCAAAAACCCCCTAAAGGGCACGGAACCGTACTGGAGGGATGGCTCAATGGACCTTGCAAAATTCATAGCATAGAGGGCGCCACTCCAACGCATAGCCTTCGAGCATGTTGGATACTACGGTAGGTGGCCAAAAGTGGCGAAGAGCTTCTAGCCCCAGAGAACCAGCCCAGCAGTACCAGTACGGTATTAACAGTCTTCGCGACTTTCGCATCAAACAATATGCGAAAACGAACACTCCGCAGCCTTGCCGAAGTCTACCAAATAGCAACAATAAATCCATGGAGTGACACGGCTATTACCTTTAATGCCAGCGACGAACCTAAATTCCGAACAGCCCAAGCACCAGCCGCATTGGTCCTCAGTCCAATAGTGGACGGCTTTCGCCTTACTAAGGTACTCATGGATGGTGGCAGCGGATTAAACCTCATCTACGAGGAAACCCTTCGAAAAATGGAAGTAGACTGGAGCCGCATTGAGCGAAGCAACACAACCTTCAGAGGAATAATCCCCAGTCGGGAAGCATGCTGCACAGGAAAAATCACACTAGATGTGGTATTCGGCTCGCAGGACAACTACAGGTCCGAGGAGATCACGTTCCATGTGGCCCCGTTCAGCAGCGGATATCACGCTTTATTAGGACGAGAGGCATTCACAATTTTTCAAGCTATACCCCATTACGGGTACATGAAGCTCAAAATGCCCGGGCCCAACGGAATCATCACCCTTGCTAGTGACCCGGACGTAGCACTCCGCACCGAAAATAAGACAGCCGCACTAGCCCTTGAGGCGCTATCCGAAGCCCTAGCGGCCGAGGAACTCACAGCGCTGCGCTCCACGGTGAACAGGGACGACGTGATACTTGACAAAAGATCCAAGTCCACCTCTTTTAAGCCAGCGGACGAAATAGTCAAGTTCCAAGTCCATCCAACGGACCCTACAAAAACGGCCTCCATTGGGGCACAATTAAACCCTGATGTAGACGCCGCACTACAAGAATTCCTACGGGAAAATTGGGATATTTTTTCCTGGCACCCTTCAGACATGCCAGGAATCCCACGCCGGTTGGCAGAGCACAGCCTAAACATCCTAAAAGGATTCAAGCCAGTCAAACAGGCTCTTCGGCGATTTTCCGAACCCAAAAGACAGGCAATGGGAGAGGAGCTAGCCAAACTACTAGAAGCTGGATTCATCAGAGACATAAAACATCCGGGCTGGCTAGCAAACCTGGTAATGGTACCAAAGAAGGACAAATCCTGGCGCCTGTGTGTCGATTTCGAGGACCTTAACAAGGCTTACCCAAAGGATCCCTTCCCCCTTCCCCGCATCGATCAAATTATCGACGCTACCGCAGGACACGATTCATTGTGCTTCCTCGACGCATACTCCAGCTACCATCAAATCAAGATGGCAGAGCCAGACCAAGCCGCAACGGCATGTATTACTCCATACGGACTATTCTACTTCAACACAATGCCCTTCGGGCTCAAAAATGCCGGCGCAACATACCAGCGCATGATTCAGACATGTCTGGCAAACCAGATCGGCAAAATAGTGGAGGCATACATAGATGATGTGGCCGTCAAATCCAAACACGTCTAAACTCTAGTAGACGACTTGAGCTCACATTCGACAATCTCCGAGCATATGACATTAAGCTCAACCCAGAAAAATGCGTCTTCGACGTGCCAGCCGGAAACCTCTTGGGCTTCATTGTATCCGGTAGAGGAATCGAAGCAAACCCAGCCAAGATCCGAGCTCTGTCACAATTGGATATCCCAAAAGACCTCAAGCAAATACAAAAATTGACTGGATGCGTGGCGGCTCTAAGCCGCTTCATCTCCCGCTTAGGAGAAAAGGCATTACCCCTTTATCGCCTCCTCCGGCGCACCAAACACTTCGAGTGGACGGATGCCGCCACGGCCGGACTCGAAGAAATAAAGGCCATATTGGCAACAAATCCAGTCCTGGCCGTGCCCAACGTAGGCGAACCAATGCTATTATATATCACGGCGACACATCAAGTTGTAAGCGCGGTGTTCGTCGTTGAACGAGAAACGGACGGACATAAGTTCCCTCTTCAAAAACCAGTGTACTACGTATCCACTGTCCTAACTCCATGCAAGTCCCGGTATCCACATTACCAAAAGATAGCGTACGCAATGTTCATGGCATCCCGGAAGCTCCGACACTACTTTCAAGAGTGTTCAATAACAGTAGCCTCCGAAGTACCTCTCAATGATATTATAAACAACCGCGACGCAACTGGCCGGATTGCAAAATGGGCCATTGAGCTCCTCCCATTTGACATAACATATAAACCACGGCGAGCTATCAAATCGCAAGTTTTGGCTGACTTCGTCGCCGAATGGACTGAAGCCGAACTCCCTAAAGAGTACGGCACATATTCTAACTGGATCATGCACTCTGACAGCTCCAAAATGTTGGCCGGCCTGGGGGCTGGCGTCGTCCTAACGTCCCCAACCGGGGACACAGTCCAATACGTACTTCAGATAATGTACACGGACTCCAACAACGCAGCCGAATACGAGGCCCTTCTACATGGCCTCCGGATGGCGGTCTCCATGGGCATTAAACGCCTAGAGGTGCGAGGGGATTCGAACCTCGCGATATCCCAAATAAATGGAGACTTTGACGCCAAGGATCCAAAAATGGCAGCTTACTGTAACACCGTTTTGAAAATGTCAGCTCGGTTTGAAGGGCTCGAATTTCATCATATAGCCTGGGATAATAATCAAGCGGCGAACGTATTGGCATGCATCGGCACAAAGCGCGATGCAGGCCCCCCCAACATCTTCCTGGAACGGCTTTTCAAGCCATCCGTACTATGGGAAGGGGAGTCCGGACATAACAATCCGGACCCAACCGCACTACCCGACACCGCACACTCTGACACAATCGACGGTTCTGCCAATGAAACAACACCTTCAGCCCACGAAATAATGGCAATCATTGCCCCGTGGACCGAGCCATTCCTAGCTTACCTAACTAAGCAGGAACTTCCCGAGGACCAAAACGAGGCCCGCTGCATAGTACGGCGCTCTAAAGCCTATAAGGTCCATGAGGGAGAGCTCTATAAGAAAAGCACAACCGGAGTCCTTCAAAGGTGTATCTCCGAAGACAAAGGGCGAAATCTTCTGGCTGAAATTCATGCCGGACTCGGTGGGCACCACGCCGCCGCACGGGCCCTTGTAAGCAAGGCCTTCCGTACAGGATTTTATTGGCCAATGGCCCGGACAGACGCCCAGGATTTAGTCCAACGATGCGTCGGTTGCCAGCTCTTTGCTAATCAGAGCCACATGCCACCCACCGCCCTGAAAACTATACCCATCACCTGGCCGTTCGCGGTCTGGGGGCTTGACATGGTTGGACCCCTTAAAGGAGGAACCCACAAGCAAAAATACCTATTGGTCATGGTGGATAAATTCACAAAATGGATAGAGGCCAAGCCAGTTAAGACGGCCGAATCCGGACCCGTGATAGACTTCATATCAGGGGTAGTACACCGTTACGGTGTCCCCCACAGCATCATCACTGATAACGGCACAAACTTCACGGCCGACGAGGTCAAACTCTGGTGCAAGAACATGGGCATCAAGCTCGACTACGCTTCAGTCTATCACCCTCAAACTAACGGTCAAGTCGAGCGAGCAAATGGTCTAATCATGAGCGGCATTAGACCCAGACTAGTGCGGTCCCTCAAGGAATCTAACATGCACTGGGTAGAGGAGCTCGACTCCGTACTCTGGGGGCTGCGGACCACGCCGAATCGCACTACCGGATTCACACCATTTCTCATGGTGTACGGCGCAGAGGCAGTTTTGCCCTGCGACATAATTCATGACTCACCTCGCGTGCGTATGTACGAAGAAAGAGAAGCCGAGCTGGATCGGCAGGACAGTTTGGACGCCTTAGAGAAGGAGTGCGACGTGGCAAAAGCTTGTTCCCTATTCTATCAACAGCAGGCTCGAAGATATCAAAGTAGAGAAGTATGGGCCAAAACTTACAATGTTGGCGAACTAGTTCTACGCCTGTCAGACAAGAAAAAGGACAAACTCAAGCCCAAATGGGAAGGTCCCTTCATCATCGACCAAGTCTTGACCGGCGGAGCATACCGTCTGCGAAACGCATCAGACAACCGACTCGAGCCGAACCCATGGAACGCAGCCCGTCTCCGAAGATTCTACGCCTAGCGCCGGACTCAGAGTTCGTCTCCTTCCTTCGTCCACATTTTATACTTTAGCTATCTTTTGTTTCTCTCTTTCTCCCTCCTTTTTTCTTAAAGCCTTCGAAGGCTGATCTGCGCATTGTTCGCACACACTTGACGTGCTGCACGCACTCATTATACCTGGGGGCTTCTTTAACAGAAGCTTATTTATACGGGCTTCATGCCCAACACATGTGTCACACTTCCGCATGTACCTTTTATTCACCATTATATGCATCGATATGACTTAAGTTTTGGCCAAGCTGGGTTGCCTGGCTCCTGTGCTTACCCCTACGTTCCCGATTGTTCGGCTAGGAGGTAAAGGGAGCACCTCTGCGATTGTTATTGCCGGGTCAGCCGGATGTGTACCTCAGACTGGGTGAAGCCGAAAGCTAGCGTTCTTAAGGGAATATTCGGTCGGTGACTTGAAAGATGATTTCTTAACTTATTTATGTATCTGCCCCCAGATGCTTTTCTACTCTTTTCGCAGTCCGGACATGCACTTTTGGGCATGCCTCCCAGGGAAAGGAACCCCTAACGGAACTATTCTCCCTGGAAGATGTTTCTTACTAACCATGTAATATAACATAACTAGTTGGGCACTTGTCTGATAAAGCACTAATGACCCCTATGCCTGATCTCCATGCATGCCCCGGTTTTTACATAACCGTGAGGGTATTCGGACACACTCCGGACTGTCGGGTCCCGAGGTTGAAGCGAAAAGGTCCGCAAAGACAAACGATCTACAATCCGGCTAGAAGGCATTTTTCATGTCATTTTAAATTACATAGTCAAATTGACTGATTGTATTCCTCTTCAATTCCATCTAACAAGCTGTCTAGTTTACAGTCCCGCTGGGAATACTTCGCGGCCAACTCTACTTGGCCATACATTAAGCTCACAGGGATCTCCTTCCCATCAGGCCCCACAGGTCTGACCTCGGCCATGTGGTTTGGATCAGCCTTCGTGTACCGCGTCTTCACCATGGCCCAGGCCTCCCTAGCGCCCTGACGGCAGGCCGATATCTTCCACAAACGGAAGCACCGCCGCGCTTCCTGTAGCTTCTCCGCAAGCCCTCCAAGACCCTCGGGTAGGGAGACGGACGGCCATAAGGCCTGGGCGACGCCACTCATCACCTGTCGAACTCGTTCGTGCAGTTGCAGCAGCTCGGCAAGTTGGTCACCTGTTGAACCGGGCATTTCCTCTGCAGGACGGTCTGTGAGCATACCTACAGACATATTTATGTTAATCGACTTCCTTGCCGAACTCTTCTTTTCAAAGGTTCGTTCAAGCACTTACTATAAATGTCGCGACGAAGCCGCAGATTCTCCTTCACGGAGTAAGACAGCTGGACCCGAACATCTTTTAGTTCCTCGCCCAGCTGAGTGTTGGCATCTTGGAGGTTATTTTTCTCCTGTCGCACTCTTGTAAGCACCTTCTCGCCGGCCTTTAGCTGGCGAAGTAGCTGCTGCTTATCCGGATCCAGTCCGGCACCATCTGCAATATTATTGTCAGACTTATACACACGCCACACTTCACAAACTACCTATCTTTTGAAGTATATATTACTAGAGGGGATCTCCGTGGCTCCCCCTGCGGCGGCTAGTGCGGCCTCAAGTTGGGCCTTGCACTCTTGAAGCTCCTGGGATAGGTGGGTATTCTTCTTCGTAAGTTCCTGCATAAGAAATGATCCTTAAATCAGTTATTCTAACTATTCTAAGTCTCGGGGGCTACTGGCATATATAACTGTCAGAATTACTCACCCGTATGTCTTTTACATACTGCTCCATGGCTCTGGCTAGACCATTTTGAGCAGCATGGAGGTGCGCATCTCCCGAATTGAAGGCATTTAACGCCTCCGGGGAGAAGCATGCATCACGAAGAACTGTCCGGCGGCGCCTGTGATTCATGGTGCTCTCCACCTCAAATCTGGTGGCGGACAACCTGTCGGCGTCCTCCGTTGGAGGAGCACCCGACGCGCGCCCTGCGTTCGCCTCCCCCTCCGGACCTGGCGTTGGAGCCTGGCCGGCGGAGGTTTGATGGGCAATCTCTCCGGACGCAGTCCGGCGAGCGCTCTTTCTCCTAAAAAAACCACGGGCATTAATATGCCTTCCAGGAACCTTTTTATGAAACATGGTGGCGAGCCATACCGTTGCGGCGACGTCTCGATCCTCGCCGCACTTCTCTTCCGCCTGCTGGGCTGAGCTGCCCCTTGTTGGCCAGCCGCCGCGGGTTCGGCTTCTCGCCCCGGAGGCACCTCCTGCGGAACACCATTGGTATACGGTGGTCAGAAATAAGCATGGATGAGTAATGGTATCAGGACTCCTGTCACAGTTACCTGGGAAACCGGAGATATTCCGGGGTAGTCGGCCGTAATGGCAACCAAAGCTTCTCAATGCTAAGTTGGTGGAACACCCCATCAATCAGCTCCACCTTTATGTCCGGATCCTCTTCGGAGGCCGGATCGAGGGATCGTTCCGTATCCTCAGGTTGTGGAGCCGGGCTGTGTATATTCTCTACGGCCCGGCGCAGTTCCTGCGTCAAAATCACAAAGTGAGACACTCAACTTTGGAATATGGATCGGATAGACAAACGTCCGCTTACCCAGCTCCGAGGGCTGTTCATCGAAAATCCATTTAACAGACTCACACGGAGGAAGTTCTCCTTCTCCCCTTTGTACAGGCCGGACAGGATCTTCACCAGATCATCTACCGATCCCGGCCCCTTGCGGCCATGACGGGTGGCATCATCCTCCCCGTTGAAATCCCACATGGGGTGGCCCCTGTATTGGAGCGGCTGCACCCCTCGCATGATGCATGTGGCCATGACTCCAATCATGGTTAATCCAGAATGAGCCAATAACCTTATTCGGCCCATCAGATATTGAACGTCCCTATCATTCTCCCGTTGAGGGCTCCACGGGCGCCAACTCAGGCGTTTCTGCAGAGGAGCGTTGCTGAACTCCGGGAGGCCGATCCGAACTGGGTCCGGCAGAGGGGCGTCTTCCATGTAAAACCATTCCGAAGTCCAATCTTCGGACGCCTTCTTCGGGGTTCCAGATAGATATCCGGTCCCGGTGATGTGCCATATTTCGGCTCTGCCCACTTGATATATCGACCCCTCGTGAGAACGGGGCACGAGACAGAACAATCTCTTCCACAGCGCAAAATGGGCCTCGATGCCCAAGAACAGCTCGCAAAGGGCTACAAAGCCCGCTATGTGCAGGATGGAGGCAGGCGTGAGGTGGTGAAGCTGGAGTCCATAGAACTCCAGGAGCCCCCGGAGAAACGGATGTATGGGAAATCCGAGTCCTCTTATTAGATAAGGGACGAAGCATACCCGCTCTCCTTTGGAGGGATTGGGGACGCTCTCCGCCTGTTTTCCGCCCTTGTAGGTGGCAAGTCCGGCTCGAACCGGCATCATAAAGGCCGGGGGAAGAAATCCTTCGGCTTGGAGTGTCACCAGCTCACTATGCGGGACCGAGCATCTCCCCCAATCTCCTGGCTGAGGGCTGGGAGCGCGAGAGGAGGAGCCGCGTCGACTGTCCATGATGGAATGGATTTTTGGTGAGAGGCACTCCGATGAATACTCACGGAAGGAGGATGGTGTGATACGGATCTAGATCCTCGCCTCTCTTTATAGGCAGCTCACTCGCGCAGCTAGGGGGTAGAATGTAAAAATACCCTGGCTTTTCGCATTCGTACGACACATGGAAGATGGACATTATTGGACATGGAAGCCAAGGAGCGCAACATTTATAAGAAGCTGGACACCATTCGGCGAGTACATGGAATTTGGAGAAGAACCCGCCTTGCAATACCGAAGACGATATGCGCGCCGGACTCATCGTCATTGAAGCCTGGTTCGGGGGCTACTGAGGGAGTCCTGGACTAGGGGGTGTCCGGATAGCCGAACTATCATGATTTGCCGGACTCCAAAACTATGAAGATACAAGGTTGAAGACTTCGTCCCGTGTCCGGATGGGACTTTCCTTGGCGTGGAAGGCAAGCTTGGCGATACGGATATGTAGATCTCCTACCATTGTAACCGACTCTGTGTAACCCTAGCCCTCTCCAGTGTCTATATAAACCGGAGGGTTTTAGTCCGTAGGACACACAACAATCATACCATAGGCTAGCTTCTAGGGTTTAGCCTCCTTGATCTCGTGGTAGATCTACTCTTGTACTAGCCATATCATCAATATTAATCAAGCAGGAGTAGGGTATTACCTCCATCGAGAGGGCCCGAACTTGGGTAAAAACATCGTGTCCCTTATCTCCTGTTACCATCCGCCTAGACACACAGTTCGGGACCCCCTACCCGAGATCTGCCGGTTTTGACACTGACAGCACCCTGAATACATGGTTCCCCCTTCCTCTCTACCTCCCTTTTCCACATTCGCACTCTGTGTGCGCTAAAACACCCTCTCCACCCCACCCTCCTCCGTCTGCCGCCGTCCGCCACCCCATCCACCGCCGTCCTCCTCCACCATGCCCGAGCAGATACCCCGACGCCGCCGTCCATTACAAGAGATCGACCTCTCTCATCCACGGCTTCGGACAGGGATCCTTGCATCCCGTCCTCTCGCTTCATCCCCGCCATCATCCACCTTGCCGGCGCCACTCCTACGACCGTCTCGTCCACCGCGCCCTGCCGCCACTGTCTATCCTCCTAGATCTGCTTCCACGCCGCCGACAGCCATCGCTACCACAGCAACGTCAAATTCTCAGCAGATGCATACAAGGCGCCGCACCAGAGGCGGTACTCTTTCGTATCTTCTCAACTTATTTATCGCAGCAAGAAAATAGATCGCCACTGCTTTAGTCTGATTTCTTGTCTTGGTTGTGAAGTTGCCTTTGTCCGGTTTGCACCTTCAGATCTGCCATGGCACACTCAACACTATACTCCCAATGCTTATGGTTTTCCCCTTTTATATTCCACACTAGTTAAATCACAGTAGACTAAATTTCAAAATTGGGTCAGTCATTTTTTCAGAGCTCGCCGGAGTTCGCCAGTGCGAACGAAGGGGCTCGGGTGGTTGTGGGGCCTCGCCGAACAAAGAAAACTCGACGCGGGTGGGGGTTGGGGCGGGGTGGGGGTGGGGGTGGCGGAGGAACACAGGCGGTGGGGGCCGGTGGTCCAGCCGGCGGCCCGTGCGGTGTTCTGTATGGGAAGAATTGGAGACGAGGAAGAAGAAGGGTTAGGAGACGTAGGATCTTCATCCAACCGCCTGAAATGGTCGAGAGACAACTGGGAGTTGCATTCTTAATGCGCTCTAGTTCATCATGTGTGGGCACTGCGCAACCAACATTTTATTATCCAAAATTTGCTTGCTCTTCTTTACCATGTTCCTCTTCCGTTCTTCTTTAATATGTACTCTCTCCATTCATAAATACAAGTCTTTGTATAGATTCCACCATGGACTACATATGGAGCAAAATGAGTGAATCTACACTCTAAAATGTATCTGGGTACATCTGTATGTGATCCATAGTGGAAATCTCTACCAAGACTTATATTTTGAAACGGAGGGAGTGTGATAGTAGTACAGTATGTTCATTGCACTAAAGATGAGCAGGGACATTTGCAGTGTAGAGGTCTATACGGTCGGTCGTGATGGACACTTCGAGCCTCTTTGATTTGTAGGATTTTGTAAACATAGGAATAGGATTTGTAGTGGCCTGCCCACTTGAATCCTATAATAATAGCAAGGAAATGCGGGGAGTTGTGCCGCCTTTGAGAGTTACACTGATATTAACAGTACCGCACCTTCACTTGAAGAGAGCTGGTATCCAAAGCCTTTCTAGCCATACCGGCAATACTAGCACATATATTCCAGCAAGTTCCACTTTGCTGATTTTACTCTGATGCTTAAGGTTTCCCGTTATATCTACACTATGATCTGTGTAGCTGCTTTGTGTTGCACTAGAAGAGTCCACTCTTGAAGCTAAACACTACAATGACTTACAAAATTGGCACCAAAGCATTGAGTGCCATTCTGGAGGCAATGAAACTCATAAACTCCCCATCTGTTGACTCTTGTTCAGAATATGATCCTAATAACTCTTGTTCAAAATTGCCACATATAGAGAGACAGCATGGAATTGCATTTCTTTGGGCGCTGTGATTCATCATGAGTAGGCAACCAACATTTTATGCAATGAAGCGGAACCTCAAGAATATGCTTCCTCTTCTGTTCTTTAACATGTTCCTCTTTGTTTATTCTGTATTTAGTATGTACAGTATGTTCCTTGTCAGGAAGGGCGTAGGGACATCTGCAGTCAACAGCTGATAGAGCTGGCATGTACGTGATCGATAGGCTTTCAATTACTAGCGGCAATACAACACCATATTTCAAGCCAGTTCCACTTTCCCGATTTATATATCGTGGTTATGGTGTACCCCTGTTATGTATACTATGATCTTCCTAGTTGCTGTGTGCTCTTGTTATCATGGTTTGGCAATAAACTCTCTATATAGTATATTATGAACCTATCATATGCCAACTATCCTTACTTCTGGAGCCTATTTTTTTGTGTACTTGTGCCAGATTATATAAATGCACGCACCATATTACAGCACACATGAGCTCTCTCATCAGAATCCAGTGATAGCACACAAGTGTTTACAGGGCGCCCCTATATTAGAATATCATCTGCATTACAAAGATAATCTCACAACTATTTATGTTTTCATGGTTCTCAGATATTATACGCAATTACAGTGAATATCAGAATTCGCGCATCAGAAAAATATTGTGGAACACTGCAATGACTTACAAAATTGGCACCAAAGCATTGAGTGTCATTCTGGATGCAATGAAACTCATACGCTCCCCAGCTGTTGATTCTTGTTCAAAATATGGTCCTAATGACTATTCTAACCTCGAGGAGTCAAAGGCAGATGGCCTGTCCTGTTCACCCATCAAGGTGCCTGTTCTAATTTGGCAAGGTTTTATTGATTGCGCGCATCTTGCATATATTGTCTTGCATTTCTTCTACTTTGTTGCACCGTCATCTGCTTAGTTTACTCATCATATATGTCAAGATGCCATGCCCATCCATTATCAATACATATTCCAACTGTCATCATACCATGTTTTTTCACTCAGATGTTGTTCTTATGCATCAGACATCAAAAAGGAGGAGGGTGATTGCCGAACCTAAAGGAGCACCAGCAAAGTCCTTGAAAAACGTGGTGGTGCCGGAGAAATTAGACAACACCCCTGTAGGACCTTGAAGTATGTCTAGAGGGGGGTGATTAGACTACTTGACCAATTAAGAACTTAACCTTTTCCCAATTTTAGACTTTGGCAGATTTTAGCTATCTTTGGACAAGTCAAGCAATCTTCACACAATTTAAGCAAGCATGCAAAGAGTATATGAGCAGCGGAAATTAAAGCATGCAACTTGCAAGAATGTAAAGGGAAGGGTTTGGAGGATTCAAACGCAATTGGAGACACGGATGTTTTTTGTCATGGTCCCGATAGGTGGTGCTATCGTACATCCACGTTGATGGAGACTTCAACCCATGAAGGGTAACGGTTGCGTGAGTCCACGGAGGGCTCCACCCACGAAGGGTCCACGAAGAAGCAACCTTGTCTATCCCACCATGGTCGTCGCCCACGAAGGACTTGCCTCACTAGCGGTAGATCTTCACGAAGTAGGCGATCTCCTTGCCCTTACAAAATCCTTGGTTCAACTCCACAATCTTGTCGGAGGCTCCCAAGTGACACCTAGCCAATCTAGGAGACACCACTCTCCAAGAAGTAACAAATGGTGCATCGATGATGAACTCCTTGCTCTTGTGCTTCAAATGATAGTCTCCCCAACACTCAACTCTCTCTCATAGGATTTGGATCTGGTGGAAAGAAGATTTGAGTGGAAAGCAACTTAGGGAAGGCTAGAGATCAAGATTCATATGGTAGGAATGGAGTATCTTGGCCTTAACACATGAGTAGGTAGTTTTCTCTCAGAACTGGTAAGTTGGAAGTGTAGGTTTGTTCTGATGGCTCTCTCCATGAATGAAGAGGAGGTGGAGGGGTATATATACCCTCCACACAAAATCTAACCATTACACACAATTTACCAAACTCGGTGGGACCGAATCAACAAACTCGGTCGGACCGATTCAGTAAACCTAGTGACTGTTAGTGATTTTCGGTGGGACCGACATGCAACTCGGTAGGACCAATGTGGTTAGGTTAGGGCATAACTAATCTCGGTGAGACCGATTACACAAACTTGGTGAGACCGATTTTGGTAATTAGCTAACCAGAGAGTTGGTCAGGTAAACTCGGTGGAACTGATTCGCTCTTTTTGGTGAGACCGAAATGTTAAGAAAGGGAAACGGAGAGTTTACATTGCTACCTCGGTGGGACCGATCGCTCACTTCGGTTAGACCGAAACGTTACAAAGGGAAACAGAGAGATTACAATCCCATCTCGGTGAGACCGAGATCCCTATCGATGAGACCGATTTGCCTAGGGTTTGTGGCAATGGCTATGACATCTGAACTCGGTGTGGCCGGATAGAAAGAATCGGTGTGGCCGAGTTTGGCTTTGGGTTTAGGTCATATGTGGATGTGAGAAAGTAGTTCAGGGTTTTTGGAGCATATCACTAAGCACTTGAAGCAAGAGGCTCATTAAGCAACACCTCATCCCTCCTTGATAGTATTGGCTTTTCCTATAGACTCAATGTGATATTTGATCACTAAAATGTAAAATGTAGAGTCTTGAGCTTTTGAGCTTGAGCCAATCCTTTGTCCTTAATATTTTGAGGGATCCACTTTCATCATCCATGCCATGCCATTCATTGAGCTTTCCTGAAATATTTGTCTTGGAATAGCATTAGCTCAATGAGCTATATGTTGTTATGAATTACCAAAACCACCTAGGGATAGTTGCACTTTCAATCTCCCCCTTTTTGGTAATTGATGACAACATATAGATCAAAGCTTCGAGAAATGATAATAAAATTGAAAAGCATTGTCGCTTTGAGAAGTATGTGATAAGCAAGAGCTCCCCCTAAATTTTTGCATAGTTTAAGATTTGCTTTGGAATGCAAATGCACAAGGAATTAGGCTCATGGGTTACTCTTCCATGTCACATACATCTTGGTGGAGCGCTCAAAATAATAAAGATTGAATACATGCACTCATCACCAAGCAAAGTGAATGATCATATAAGGATAAGTAAGATAATATCATCTAACAAGCATAAGTGTAGCTTATGATCAAACACATGATCATCAATGTCTCACAGATAATAGCATAGTATCTCAAGCAATCAAAATCAAACAAGGTTCAACCAAGAAGACAAGAGAGAACAAAAGCAGATCCTCTCTCTCGAAGACTATGATCTATACATTTTTCTCCCCCTTTGGCAACAAGTTACCAAAAAGTTTATAGAAAATGCATAGCACTAGATCGACTCTCAGGCTTGATCTTCAGGTGGTGGTGTAGAGATGACGCCAAGGACAAAAGCTTCAGTTGATGTGGATGGAGTTGGAGGAGTAGGTGCTGGAGCTAGTTGCACTGGAGCTGTAGGAGCTGTAGCTGGTGCAGATGAAGTGGCTCTGGTGTCTGTCACTGGCACTACAGCTGATCTCTGAGCTCTAGGCACTCTAGCAAATGCATCTGTGGTTGTCTTGCCCTTCCTCTCCTGCATATCATCCTGAAGCTACTCCACAACTGACTGAATCTCAGTTACTTTGACATCTAAATCATAGAATTTTTGTTCCATGATTCTTTCCAGGTTCTCCTAGTTTCGAGTTAGGGTGGCCAACCCCTTCTCAATCCTTAGAGTTGATGCTATCAAGTAACCAAGCTGGTCCTGCTTGTTCTTCAAAAAGTACTCAAATGCCTCCTCTTGAGTTGGCATCTTAGCAGCCTTCTCTTTCTTTGCTTTCTCCTTCTTCTCTTGAGCTTGTACTGATGATGGTTCATTCTCATTCATCACAACTTGATTGTACTTAAAGTTTGGATAGAGAACAAGGTGTTTCTTATCCAACAGATATTTTCCTGTGCCCATCTTTGAGTTAATCAACTCCTGAATTTGTGGGGCATACCCACAACTTCTCTTTTGGTCTGCTGCTGTGCTCTTGATAGTCTCAACCATGAGGCTCGTGACCCTTAATTTATGTGGCACAAATATGTGTAGAAAATTAATTGCCTGCCCTCTAATCATGTTGTGGTCACCTGACTTGGGCAAAAGAGTGTGCCTTAGGATCCAGTTGATCGTTGGCAGCCCTGACAGAAGAAAATGGACTGACCCAAACTTGAAAGTCTCAAGAGCTTCGTCTGGGATCTCCTTGTACATATGTGACATAGAATTGTGATCCATCTTTTTCTTGGCATAAACGTCCAAGTCATCTTCACTCTCCTTTGGGGCATTGATCAGATTGGCCCATTCCTCAATAGTTGATTGGTATCTCGTACCTTCAGACATCCAAACTATCCTGCCATCTGGATAGAAATGTGCTGTGGAGTAGAATTGCATAATGAGCTCATCATTCCAGTTTGTGAGCTTCTGCCCAACAAAGTCTGCAACTCCACGCGCACTGAAGCTGTCATACACTCCAGGATAGTGTTCTTCTTTCTCCTTCATGTAGGTCCAGTCGACCCACCTCATGTCACAAACTATAGGCTTCTTGTCCAACAACACTGTCTCATAGAAGTCCTGTTGTTCCTTAGTGTGAAACCTGTAGTCAACAGCGGTCCTTCTCCTGGTAGCATATGGATCTGACAACCTCCACTGTCTGAGTCCTGCATCCTTTCTCAACTTCATGTTCTCAGCCACAGGATGAGCATCATTGTGGTCTGGAATCTTTGGCTTCAACTTTCTCAGGACATGTTCTTCATCTTCTTCTTCTTCAGCAACAGTTTCAGGTACTGGGGCCTTGTTTTTCTCAGCAGCTGGTATACTCCTGGTATTCCTCTTTGGTGCACTCTTGGGCTTGGAGGCAGCTTTGGGTGCTTCTTTGGGCTTTGATGATGCAGCCCCTAACCTTATAGCATCACCCATCAGCTTTTGTGCCTTGGGTGCTGGTGTAGCAACCTCTTCTTCCTCTTCCTCAGAGTCTCTCCTCATAGAGGGATTGCCAAGAACTTTGGCAGTGGTGGTTCTGACTCTCTTCTTCTTCTTGTCTTGACCAGCAGCCTCATCTTCTGACTCAATAGTAAACTTCATGGTTTCTCCAGTGGCAACCTTCCTGGGTTTGGAAGTGGGAATCCTCCTTGCAGGTGCCTCTTTGGGATCAGGTTTTTCAGGTACTTGTGTTGATCCTCTGACCTTCAGCATAGGTGTCCTCTTGGTAGGGACCTTCCTATTAAGTCCAGTCTTTGTGTTCTTTGCTGAGCCATACTCCTTTTTGAGCACTACCTTCTTGGAAGTAGCCTCATCTTCAGCTGCCACATAGTCCTCATCCTCAGAGTCTGAGGTTCTCTTCCTTCTGGCTCTTGTGGCTGCTTTAGGCAAATTGCTAGGAGTGCTTCTGCTGCCATCATCTGAAGTGCTAGAGGGACTAGTGTCCTCACTCATGTGAATCTGCTCTTCTTCCCTGTTCTGGCTGTCACTTTGGTCTGACATGCTGAATACACTGACTGCTGACCCTGTGAATAGTTATAGATGAGATAGAATGGATGAGCATCACAAAACGCAGAGATTTTTGCAAAAGAATGATTCAAAAACTTAGTTTTAGTTTTCCACAGAAAGCATTTCGGATCAACCGATTTTCAAACTCGGTGATACCAAAGCAGTTTTGGAACCTAAACTAGTGAACTCGGTCAGACCGAGTCACAGTTTGGTGGCACCGAGACTGCTAGGGTTTCACAAAGTTCTAAAATCGGTCACACCGATTAGCAATTCTCGGTCAGACCGAGAGTTACTAGTGCAATGGCGTTAGCCGAATCGGTGGGACCGAGTTTTTCAACTCGGTGGGTCCGAGATGGTTTCGGCGGAAACCTAACCCTAAATTTTCAAATCGCATCTATTCTAAGGATTGTTTTGACTGGATAGAAGTGTTTCAATCGTGGCAACAATCATAATGAACACAATGTGCTGAGAATCAGAGAAGGATAGCACTGTGATCGAGTTCATACCCTAGTTCGGCAATGAACTCGCATGGCGGCAACGGCGGAGACCGGTGACAGGAGGCGGCTGGCGACGAAGTCGACGATCCGGAGACCTAGAAGGCAGAGCGAGCTATGCGCGGGCGAAGTGGTTTGGAGAAAGTTTTCCAAATTTTTGCCCGTGTATATATATAGCCCGACACTGTCGGTGTGACCGAGTGGAACAACTCGGTGGCACCAAGATGCATAACTATATACAGTTACAGCAACTCGGTGTGACCGAAAAGTTCAAATCGGTTACACCGAGATTGAAAACCTAGATCGACTTAGTGATCTCGGTATGACCGAAATTGAGGAATCGGTCAGACCAAAAAACACAAAGAAGTTTTGGAAGTTTAAGTCTATGACGAATCGGGGACTCCGAGTGCTCCTCACACAGAGTGGTTCGAATCTGACTTGATCAAATTTTGTGATGTAGCATGAATAGAGTTTGAGATGAGAACAGCATAGATAGCTAGAGAAGGTTCTTAGGCATTCTTGTCCATCCACTTGGCCAAAGAAAAAGAAACCAATCAATCAAAGCAACAAGTGGATGTCCTCGAATGAGTAAAATATGCAACCTTGAATGCTGGCTTTTCATGTTTACAACAACAAGAGCAAACAGAGTTTGTAAAAGTTTTTCTTTTTCTCTTTCAGTTTGTCAACTGAATTGCTTGAGGACAAGCAAGGGTTTAAGCTTGGGGGAGTTGATACGTCTCCGTCGTATCTACTTTTCCAAACACTTTTGCCCTTGTTTTGGACTCTAACTTGTATGATTTGAATGGAACTAACCCGGACTGACGCTGTTTTCAGCAGAATTGCCATGGTGTTGTTTTATATGCAGAAAATAAAAGTTCTCGGAATGACCTGAAACTCCATGGAACACCTTAGAAAAAACAATAAAAATCCTCGCCAAAGATAAAGACCAGGGGGCCCACACCCTGCCCACGAGGGTGGGGGGCGCCCCCCCTGGGCGCGCCCCCCTACCTCGTGGGCCCCTTGGTGGCCCTCCGACGCCAACTCCAACTCCATATATTGGCTTTCGGGGAGAAAAAAATCAGAGAGAAGAATCATCGCGTTTTACTATATGGAGCTGCCGCCAAGCCCTAATCTCTCTCGGGAGGGCTAATCTGGAGTCCGTTTGGGGCTCCGGAGAGGGGGGTTCGTTGACGTCGTCATCATCAACAATCCTCCATCACCAATTTCATGATGCTCACCGCCGTGCGTGAGTAATTCCATCGTAGGCTTGCTGGACGGTTATGGGTTGGATGAGATTTATCATGTAATCGAGTTAGTTTTGTTAGGGTTTGATCCCTAGTATCCATTATGTTCTGAGATTGATGTTGCTATGACTTTGCTATGCTTAATGCTTTTCACTAGGGTTCGAGTGCCATGATTTCAGATCTGAACCTATTATGTTTTCATGAATATATGTGTGTTCTTGATCCTATCTTGCAAGTCTATAGTCACCTACTATGTGTTATGATCCGGCAACCCCGAAGTAACAATAATCGGGACCACTCCCGGTGATGACCATAGTTTGAGGAGTTCATGTATTCACTATGTGCTAATGCTTTGTTCCGGTTCTCTATTAAAAGGAGGCCTTAATATCCCTTAGTTTCTAATAGGACCCCGCTGCCACGGGAGGGTAGGACAAAAGATTTCATGCAAGTTCTTTTCCATAAGCACGTATGACTCGGAATACATGCCTACATTACATTGATGAATTGGAGCTAGTTCTGTGTCACCCTATGTTATGACTATTACATGATGAACCGCATCCGGCATGATTATCCATCGCTAATCCGGTGCCTACGAATTTTCCATATACTGGTTCTCGCTTATTTACTTTTCCGTTGCTACTGTTACAATCACTACAAAATACCAAAAACATTACTTTTGTCGTCTTTACTTTTGTTACCGTTACCACCACTATCATATTACTTTGCTACTAAACACTTTGCTGCAGATACTAAGTTTCCAGGTGTGGTTGAATTGACAACTCAGCTGCTAATACTTGAGAATATTCTTTGGCTCCCCTTGTGTCGAATCAATAAATTTGGGTTGAATACTCTACACTCGAAAACTGTTGCGATCCCCTATACTTGTGGGTTATCAGGCGGCGGCGCGAGGGACGTGCGGCAGCGGCCCGACCTGGCTGATACCAAGTTAAACACAGGGTTTAGGGTTTTGTGTGGGTGGTTGACATCCAGCCTCACGTCTCAATATATGGATGATCACAATTACAATTACATACGTATACGAATACGTGTACAAGGACAATATACTAGACCCTACTTTACACCACTCGTAAAACTTGCATTTGCCGGCCTACGTGGATGAAGAGAGAAAGACAGATCATGTCAGGGGCCTAGTGTCTGGACTGCTTGCCAAAATTCAAAACACTTACATCTTTCTGAACGCACTTGTAGAATCTCTGTCGTGGCTTCGATCCACTAGATCCGCAAATGAAGGACATGATCTTCTCGCCGCAGTACGGACAAGGGATGAGAGGCGGCATCTCCTATGCGACGGGGCGCTGGCTTGAAGACGATGAAGACGCATGGTCGTGTTGGATCTGGAACTCGCTACAGTACTAGATATTTTGGGAGACGTATGGAGGAAGACGACTTTGAGAGCTGGTAAAAAGGTGTGGACTAGGGAGGGCGCGGTGGAAAACGCCGGTTATATGCGCGGGTGGCACATAACATCTCACCCGTCTGTGCCGATCAGCCCGCTGTCTGTTCCGTCCAGACTCGGCCTAACGCCGTCCCGATTTTCCTCACAGAATACAAAGTGGAATACATGCGTGCGCGCGAATCTCGAAACAGTCAGGTGGTCCAGATATCGGGTTCATCTGGACCCGGGAGCCAAGTTGCTTTTCCGATACAAAAACAATGTACACACCATGTCCCATTGAAAACACATTTTTTTTATCTTAGATGATGACCGTTTCTTTAGGTAGAAGGATCCTTTGTCTAAGTATGACCGAAACGAATGAATCTCTCGTTACATAAACCACATGACCCCAAGCTTTCTCCTAAACCATCATGTTGATGACGTAATCTGAAATCAATCAAGTGTGCCATGATGGTTTTCCCTAAAAAATAGATGGGCAATACAAATGATTGTTTATAATCAAAGCATAAAAATTGCCACCCATGAGAACATCTCCAATGCCCAAAAGACAAATGACCACATTTATTTAGTTTTTGTACACAATAATAAGAAGAGGTGGATCAACATCATATCTATGTTCTGTAACATGTTATTACCTTGTCAGAAGTTTAACCTTTTTAAGCTCTCTTTGTTTATCTGACATCGTAATCTAACTACTCGTTGTAAGTAACATCGGTACATTATAGTTAACATATATAACTCAATTAGCACAAGTTTATAATCCTTTTTTCAGCAGGAGCTGATGAAGTGTCAGACCAAAAAAACGAAAGGGAGTTGATTTACCTCTGAAATTAAAGGACACCCACACAACCATTTGCATGGATGTACTTGCACAAGATAATCCGAAATGGAAGCATGTGGGAAAACCAAATTCAGGACTCGAGAATGTCTGGATCCTGAGCAGCATCTACAAACTATATAGCATACAGAATCAGTCTATGAATTTCCCATGCACAAAATTGCTCAAGCAGAGCACACAACAGATCCCAGAGCATAGACACACAACAGAGCAACATCAGTATACAACAACATAAAATTGCTCTAAAATTGCATGCAACAGAGCAACATCGGCACACACCACACAAAGGCGAGCAACATCAATATGTTTGCCTCCGCAGCTCCCACACCACCGCTCTAGCCCATGCCAATGAGCACGAAAGTTTTCACTAACTGATCAATATTGCAGCGAGGTGCCAACTTACCAATGAGTACGTAAGAGCATTCTATACCAGAATGTGAGACTTCTTTTGCTGGACTGAGACCTAGAACTTCTTACCGCGGGAGCATCCGTCTTGGTGCTCTTTCCCTTGAAGGCCTAGCCGAGGCATATCATCTTTTGATATCTGTCTACTTGTCAACTTTTTCACATTTCTGAAAATAAAAATTAGCATACCAAGTTAAGTGAATTAATTGTTGAGCAAAGTTCTTCCGAGATGTGCAAGGACACACACCTTGTAGAGATCAGTGAGCAGGTTATCGAGTGACTCCTGGGCCTATCTGGAGTGGAGGTGCCTAAACGACCTGATGACTTATATTGCTTCCTCATCATGGTCCCGCTGCTTCATCACCTTGGCATGTTCATGAGCACGCTGGTCCACCCTGTCCCCGGAGTTGATCCCTTCTAAAATAACATATCGATGCCTCAACATCCTTCTCCACGATCTGATCAATCCAAGTCATTTCACCAAAGTCAGCAATTTAGTTGTGTTAATTCGTGTTCAACTACTAACCATGAATTGTATAGCGAGAGTTAATTTGATCCAGTTAGAATGTAATCAATCACTACGAACACACTTCAACTCCACGTCATTGACCATTTCCCACTTATAACACACACAACTGATTTGGCAAACAGCGATTTCTTTTGGCCCTAGAGCAAAGAAGATTTGGCGCAGAGAGCACGAAGGCAACAATCACCCAGAGCCAGAAACGTATGTACGTAGTACGAAATAGTACTATACTACTATGGTCTGTTTGATGCTATCCACATGATTGGGCAACCAGTGCACGGGCCTGACGCACCTTCCTCCGCACTCGCGGCAGCTACTATCTCCCAGACTGCCAGTCCTCCTCTCCACCGTCAGCGGCCGTGTCCACGCCGGCCTTCCTTCGGCTCCTGCCACACCCTCGTCAGTGCCGCCTACGCTCCTACTCCGTGCCCGGCTCTGACCAGATTCCGAGCTGCCGCCAGTGCCATCTCGCGCCACCGCCGTCGACCACACAACTTCCCGGGCCTCGGCGAATCCACCGGCGGTCAAACCTACCCCGAGTCCCGAAGACAGCAGCTTCTCATGGGTGTTCGTCGCTGTGCTGTTCGGCATCCTCACCTTGAACTCCTTCATGGTTGTCTACCACTCCAAGGGCGACGAGGCGATTGTCGCCTTCGTCGCCACCTCCTACGTCGTCCTAGCGCTGCTCTTTTGCTGCCTCGTCCTCTACAAGAGTTCGTTCCAAGGCTCGGCACGGAGGAACCGGCTCAAGGCGTCGGTGTGGACGCGCACCACCCTGCTCACCTTCTCCTTCACCTACATGGTCATGGGCACGGCTGGCCTCATGCTCCCAATCGCGCTGCTACTCTGGGTCATCGCCGCTGCCACCGGGATTGGGGCCTTCTCTGTCTTCTTCGAGCAGGGAAGGTACTACTTGATCCACAGTTCTTCTACAGTTATCTAAAGTATCGATTTCAGTTAAAAGAAACTAGAATGACAAATTAACATCATGGGTTAGATGGGACTTCCTCCTCGACTTGCTCAACCACCTTGGGTTTCCTCCGAGGTTCAGGGGCTGGATCTCGACTTTGCTTTCTTCAGCGTCCTCTCGTATTCTCCATAATGGGGTTTCTGGGGCCCCCATCAAGCACGGATGTGGTCTGAGGCAAGGGGACCCGCTTTCCCCTCTACTATTCGTGCTTGCGATTGATCCGCTACACCTAATCTTCCAGAAGGCCACCGCCCAAGGAAAACTGCACCCCCTCGATGGTCAGGCTATGGCAATTCGGGCATCTCTCTACGCGGACGACGCAGCCGTTTTCCTTGCCCCCATCAAGACGGATGTTGAGTTCCTTGCCCACACCTTAAAGAGCTTTGGGGAAGTCACTGGCTTGGTCACGAACTGTACCAAAAGCTTGGTTGCTCCTATTCGATGTGAGAACCTGGACCTGGTGGACATCCTGCACTCTTTCCCGGCTAGCCGTACCTCCTTCCCAATGAAGTATTTGGGCCTACCTCTATCTGTCAAGAATTTGAAAAGAATCCACTATCAACCGCTTGAAGACAAGATCGCAGCCCAATTGGCACCGTGGATGGGTAAACACGTTGCCTCTCCAGGGTGTGTGGTGTTGGTCAAATCCGTGCTTACGGCCATTGCTATCTATTATATGACGGCGCTGAACCTTCCGGTTGAGGTGATGAACAAGATTGATGCCCTCCGACGGGCATTCTTGTGGGCTGGATGTGACAAAGTCACTGGTGGAAAATGCAAAATTAATTGGGAGCAAGTCTGCAAGTCAAAACTTGGTGGCCTTGGCGTTCTCAATCTGAAAAAATTTGCATCTGCTCTGCGCATTCGTTGGCTCTGGGGTGAGTGGCTTACTCCCACCAAGCCCTGGGTGGGACTAGGGACGCCGTGCAACCGACAGGATAGAGACATCTTTGCGGCCTCCACAAAAGTCGCCGTGGGCGATGGTACACGTGCCATTTTTTGGGAGTCTGCTTGGCTTGATGGTTTGCGACCCAAGGACATAGCGCCCAAAATTTTTGAGCTGTCACAAAGAAGGAACTGCACGGTCCAGAAAGCGCTCCTCAACAATTTTTGGGTGTCTCAGGTGAAGATCTCTCAGGGCATGACTGTTGACCATCTTCATGAGTTCGTCAACCTATGGGAGAAGCTATCTCATGTTCAGCTAATTCCTGACATGCCAGACTCCTTCATTTGGAAGCTCACCAAGGATGGTCACTATTCTGCAGCAACGGCTTACAGTGCGCAGTTTCTCGGTTTAGTTGACTCGGACTTGCCTCAAATTGTTTGGGCAACTTGCCCCCCCCCCCCCAAAATGCAAGTTTTTTGCTTGGCTAGTCATCAATAATAGAATTTGGACGGCAGACCGGCTTCAGAAGCGAGGGTGGCCTAATTGCAACATGTGCCCCCTGTGCAAGCAAGTACAGGAATCGGCGGCTCATCTGCTCTTCAAATGCCGCTACACGGTTAGAGTATGGAACAT
>NC_041381.1:340974645-340976205 GCF_002162155.2 Triticum dicoccoides | reverse complement strand
CATGTTCAGCTAATTCCTGACATGCCAGACTCCTTCATTTGGAAGCTCACCAAGGATGGTCACTATTCTGCAGCAACGGCTTACAGTGCGCAGTTTCTCGGTTTAGTTGACTCGGACTTGCCTCAAATTGTTTGGGCAACTTGCCCCCCCCCCCCAAAATGCAAGTTTTTTGCTTGGCTAGTCATCAATAATAGAATTTGGACGGCAGACCGGCTTCAGAAGCGAGGGTGGCCTAATTGCAACATGTGCCCCCTGTGCAAGCAAGTACAGGAATCGGCGGCTCATCTGCTCTTCAAATGCCGCTACACGGTTAGAGTATGGAACATGATTAAAGCGTGGCTTGGCCTTCATGACATTCACCCGCAGAACTGGGCCATGGTTGACACGGTGAAGAGCTGGTGGAGCGCCACCGCTTCCAACACGACGCAATCTCGACGACCGCTTACCTGCCTTATGATGCTCGTCTCATGGAAAATTTGGAAAGAGCGGAATGCTAGGGTATTTCGTAATGTCGCAGTGCCTGTTGGGGTTTTAGCAGCTAGAATCAAAGACGAGACGACGCTTTGGTGTCTGGCCGGTGCGAAACATTTGTGTAATATCATGCCGCGAGAGTGATATGTTGTATTTGGCCTTTGGCAAAGACCCCTGAGACTCCTTCTTATTCAATGAAAATGGCAAATCTTTTGTCTTGTTTCAAAAAAAAACAAATTAACATCATGTGAGTCAGATCAGTTGTCTTTCTGAAACTGATTCCAAGTACGCATTATATTCATCAGGTCGCATGTTAACATGACAATTATTGTACTCCCTCCGTTCCTAAATACTTGTCTTTCTAGAGATTTCAATAGTGACTACATATGGAGCAAAATGAGTGAATCTACATTTTAAAATATGTCTACATACATCCGTATGTTGAGTACATTTGAAATGCCTAGAAAGACAAATATTGGGAAACGGAGGGAGTAGTACGTAAAGATGTTGACAAGAATGACGGGAGCTAATATTTTTGTTTCTTATTTGCAGAATCAGTGAACCGCCTCATATTCCGCATATTCAACAACAAGGCAAACCAAAGGTCGCTGAGAACATTATCAATGAGCTGAATTCTTAGAGAATCGCTGGATTCAAAGGAGAACAATGGACAGGCGCGAGATAATTTCTTTCCTTCTTTCTTTCTTTTTCTAGTGTACATTTGTATAGCTTTTCCTTCCCCTTTCTGGCTGTCAGCCATCCTGAACCTTGACCTGTATTTCTTGGGGTGTCTCATCCTATCTTAATGAATGAAATCAGCACAATGCTGTTTTTCGTCAAAAAAAAATGAACCGCCTCATGAAACCATGGATGGAGAGCTAAGGGTGTAGTCCAATTCTGTATAAATTGGACAATGATGGATGATCCTTGTCATCAGCGGACATTTACCTGTAGACGGGGTAAAAAAAAGGAATTTGCATGTTTGTGTGTGTCCACGACCTACGCCCACAAGCCAACAAACAGGGTTAATTTGTCCAGGACTAAGTGTGATGGCTGTTGCTACGCCAAAAGCTAACAGCGAGGGTTAAT
>NC_041381.1:340953291-340974290 GCF_002162155.2 Triticum dicoccoides | reverse complement strand
GTGTGTCCAGGACTAGGGTTTTCGTCAAATCCCTTCCAAAAAATTGGCGCCCTTGTACATAAACCGTCTATATACTTTCTTCTTTTCTAGAAAAAAATAATGATGTACTTCTGATTCCGAGAGCCTATGTTGGAGGCATGCATGGTCGAGTCTAAGCTCTGCACGCTCGGCTCGAAATGCTACTTTATTTACACTTGTTTTACTAGATAGTTGTAATATATTACGAGTAGCACATGTGAATCCAGAGAAGAGTTGAATGTTTCCGTGTTCATTATACTAGTGCCATGTTGGCTTGATTCAGTCTTTTGCTTGTAATTCTTGTATACGTGGTGTTGGTTGGGCTTCACGTGCACACAGCGTTCGTGGCTACGCGGTTCCATTCCGACAAGTGCCTCCGGGCAGTCTATTCCAATCCCTGCTCGCAAAGAACACAGAGAGAAATCCCCACCGCGCGATATTTTCATTTTGGGCGATAGTACATGATGATCCGTCCGGCCCCGCGCGCGAACACACGGTTGAGACACGTTCGAGGGTGCTCGAAGCTTCCTCGAAGCTTCGTCGACCGCCCGTAATGGTGGCGGAGGGGCGCAACATGCACGCAATTCCTTTGCGGCATGGCATCATGCCAGTACTTGGCAATGGCATGTCGCACTTGCGCATTCAGCTGTCGCACGCACGGAATTACTACACGGATCCCTTACCGCCGTCCGCCACATCACCCGGCCGGGACCAACTTTCTCTGCCTGCTTAGCACATTAATTAATCAGACATACTGTACTAGTACTAATCCTTCCGTGCATTGGTTTTCGACCTACGTACTGCATCTCTAGCGCGTGAGTAATTAATTAACTGGCCACATTAGGCATGGCCACCTTGACTCACCGAGGTTTTCAACTTGCTGTTTGGCCTTCCCTTCAAGAACACAAATACGTGTATATCATCTGTGGTGCTGTACCGTGATTCTCACCAATCCAAGACGTGCTTTGATTTGCCCATACGAGTAGGAGTACCTGGTAGTAGTATACGTTAGGTGCAAGTAGCTGGTGTTTTGTCGGGCGCACAGTGCAAGTACTTGGAGTAGTTGGGCAAAATCTTGGCCGGGCCACACCCTCTGACAGAATACGTCCTGATCTACGGATACTGTCCGTCAGCTCTGGCGTCCTGCTTTCTGCACGTCAGAGAATCTACAAGGTCAATGGCGAGTGCCGTCAATTTGTTCGTTTCCAACAATATACAAACATAGCCCTGCAAAAAAAAAACAATATACAAACATATGAGAACAATTGTTCCAACTAGAATATTTATTCTGGTCACATTTCTAATTGGAGTAATTCAAAATAGGCTCCTGGGGCAGCCTTTTGTCAGTGATGCCACGAAACTGGCGGGGTGCCGGCTGATTCTGTCATCATGGCGTTACTGTTGTCAACTTCTGATTGCCTTTGCTCTGTCACCCGTCGCCCTCCTCCACGTGTTCCCTTCCAAGCGGGCAGACCAAACTAACAAAACAAACGTGTGCAATAGGGGCAAACTACCCCAAATCGTGTGGGTCTGTCCTTTAGGCCCAAATGGAAAAACGAGCAGGCCCAACGTGCAACCCCATCCTCATGCAAACCGCCCGCACCGCATTCTTTCGGTCCGCGAAAGCCATCCAAAGCGGGCCTATATCGGTCTGCGAGGAGGTCCAGACACGATTTCTCCCGCAAACCGGAGACAAAAGCAGGGAGCTTTGCAGGAGTCCAGACACATGAAACGCAGGAATCCGACACCCCTGGCCCACTCAAAACCTTCCCCGGACCCCACGACTCTATCCTCCACATTTTCTCTCCTTCCTTCTTTCTCTCTTGCCTTCGTCGCCGCTCCATCACTCCGGCCACCACGCTACACCCTTGCTGAAACTCTATGTCTTCGGCACCTCCAGCGCTCCAGCAAGGCTCCACCCCGCTTCTCCTCCGTCTCCGTTCAACCTTGCCGTGGCGACTGTTTTAGAAAAGGTTGTTGTGGCACCAAATTCAGAAATTATGCCGTGGCATGAAATTATAACTCCTCGTCTCGCGCCTAGTACACCTTCTCGACATCGGGGTCCTCCGTGTATGTTATGCCATCGTCACATGTAGCATGTAGGCTATCTCTGCGATATTTACATTAACGTGGCAATCTCATGGCTCCGGCCATCATGCCATGACGCACATGCCACTTAACATTAGAACATATAACCATCTCATACATAAAACCATTATTACGATGAAGGCTATACCACATCATATGCACACTTTGCAAAACCAAGTTAGACGTCCTCTAAAACTTTTGGCAAATTTTAATTTTGTGGCTGCTAGGATTTCCGGACAACACTAGCTACCTACACGCACACCATCAAGGTGATAACTCTTGTTGCTAGATTAACTTTCCTGGTGGGCGAAAGAAGAGACTTAATTAAAAATCTTGTCCCCCACACTAAACTTCGTCAAATACAAGTGACCCCTAGAAGATCGTTCATCTTCATCGCCCTCTTGTGTATGCAACGGTTCACTATTCTTGACTATGATGAAGCCCAAGGAACTGTTAGGAGGTCGTTGAAAGCCAGAGCACGACGATCGATTGCCAGAAACTTGTGAAAAGCAACACCATTGTTGTAAATGAACTGAAACGAAGCAACACTCGAGGGAAGCATAGCAAGACCATCAACCCTTACATCCACATGTGATCCAGATCGCAATCTGCATGTGCTCATAAAACCACTCATGATGCCACTGTCGGGAACGTGGTAGAAAACAAAAAAATTCACGCCTACGCACATCCAAGATCAATATGAAGATGCACAACGTGTTGTGATCAACGATCGTTACCGTCACCGAGTTGCAGTGGAAGAAGAACGTCTGCGTGTAGATCGTACTTGAAGTCCCTCAAACCGTAGATGAACGATCCCTCAAACTGCTTCACGAACCATCCCTCGAACGGAAGACCGAAAGCACGACCTCTCCACAGATTGCAAGTGCACAGGTTTCACGATCCAACAGTGATTCGCCATCCAGAGCTAATGGTCACCGGAGAAGAAGAGAACCGCACAGGGATTCTCTATTATGAGGATTACAGAGAACTAGAACTACATCTAGTCTAGATTAAACTAGATCAAGAGTGAACTTGAGGAGGCTTCAAAACTTGTGTTCTAGGGGCTAGCCCTGCCCCTCTATTTATATGTTAAGTCCTGAGGTTGCAACTTGGGGAGGGGGCCTCCCCAAAGTCAGTTTGGAACACAAGGAAGAGTCCTCCTCAGATTCCAGCATGAAACGCCAGGGTTCCTGGCATTTCTGGAAATACCACGGACCTCAGCATTTGGCTCAGTACCAGACGCTAAGGACCTTGACGTCTGTCCGAGGACCAGATGTCAGGGACCCTGGCGTCTAGCCCATGTCCTCCGCAAAACTCTTGGCCTACCACGGCTGGCTCTGTGGCACACTCACTGTGTGATCGATCACAGTGGATGGCCTGCACCCAGCCGTTTTCCCTCTGGGTCCATGAAGAGTGGCCCGAGGCAAGACCGGGGCCACCTAGCTGCGGGTATTTTTGTCTCCATCACGTGCGCCGTCTCGCCCGCTGGCTCGTGCGCGTCTGGCGAATAGGGTCTGTCTGTTGTGCATGCCCCGAGTATGGCGAAACGCGTTCGCTTTCCGATGGGTTGCCTCATTCGCTTGAACCGGCTCGGGCATGAACGTTGCCCTGTGAAGTGCTCGGCCTGTTCGAGCAGGGGTGAAGCCAGTCGGGGGTGTTTATGTCTTTATACTTAGGCCCTCTTTGATTTGCAGGATTTTCAAAACGTGGGAATAGGGAAAATACGGGATTTGAGTGGCATTTCCACTTGAATCCTATAGTATTAGCATGGAGTGCTTGATGCTACATGAAAAACAAAGGAACTGAAAAAAGAGGTTGGAGTGGATGCTAGCTTCCAATTAAAATATAGTACACTTGATTTCATAGGAAAAAATCCTACAAGATTCAATCCTGTGAATCAAACGACAAACGTAGGAAAAAATCCTAAGGATTCCAACCCTCCAAAAATCCCACGGAATTCCTTTGAATCAAAGGAGTCCTTAGTCGGTCTAGTTTTTCTATAAATTTGTTTTTTGTGTCATTCATCGAACTCTGTGCACATTGTCCTTCCTCTTGCTTCGTTTTGTAGGGCCTTCTTTGAGCTTAGTTGGCGGCGCTAGCCTTGAGTTTACTCGGCATCTCCAGCTTTGAGCTTACTCGGCGTCACCGATTTTGAGCTTATGTTTGTGTTAGTACTTTTTTGTCATCGTCGGCGGTTGCCTCGTCCTTTTGTGACGCGTTCTCTTTTCCTAGATGCAACTGTATTAGGCCCAATGCTCAGTGAATTGTATGTGTTTCTTGGTCTTGTAGCATTAGACGTTCTATTTGCAGCGAGCCTTGCACGCGGTTGCTAAGGGGTGTGGAATTAGTCGGACACGTGATGGGGAAGAAAAATGCGCATGGATAGGTTGTGCCATTTGGTTGACCACATCCACGGTCGTTGATCGATGGCACTGATACATCCATTTTGCATTATGTTTTCCTACTATTATTTGTAATGTTTTTATGTATAATAATGTTTCGTGGAGTAATTCTAATGCCCTTTTATCTCATAATATGCAAGGTTTACACAAAGAGGAAGAATGTCGGCAGCTGGAATTCTGGACATGAAAAAGCTATGTCACAGTCACCTATTCTGCACATCTCCAAATGAGCTGAAAATTGAAGGAGAACTATTTTGAAATAAGTGAAAACTACTAGAGAAAATAACTACCGGAGGGGGGCCACCTGGTGAGCACAAGACACCAGGGCGCACCAGGACCCCCAGGCGCGCCCTGGTGGGTTCTGCTCAGCCCATCCCACCTCCGATGCCTATCTTATGGTATATAGGTCATTTTGACATAGACAAAATTAGGAGAGGACTTTCGGGATGGAGCACCGCCTTCTCGAGGCGGAACTTGGGCAGGAGCACTTTTGCCCTCCGGTGGAGCGATTCCACTGGGGGAACCTCCCTCCCGGAGGGTGAAATCGAAGCCATGCATCGTCATCACCAACAACCCTCTCATCTTGGGAAGGGCAATCTCCATTAACATCTTCAACATCGACATCTCCTCTCAAACCCTAGTTCATCTCTTGTGTTCAATCTTTGTACCGGAACCTCAGTAGTGTTGATTACATCTTGTAGTTGATTACTGTCGGTGTTCTGGATATGGGGGTACCCAGACTTGCCTGCCTGCGGCCCACTGCGCGGCTCCATCGACGTCCTGGTATGGCCCAACTTCAGCATCAACAACTAAATACCCTCACGAGGGGCCAAGCCTCGCGAGGCGGACGACGCCAAGACCTCCAAGGGGATCAGCCTCCTTAGGATGGCTCCCGAGGAGCGGAGAGTTCTATGCAAGGTGCACCTCACGAGGCTCAGCTGACGTGAGCCATGATGACCAAGGCCAGGCGGGCGCCAGCGGGCGCAGAGCACCAGTTTCCTCTTTTGTGCAAAGGAGGCAAGCAGCAGGTGCGGGTCCCAAGGAATTAGCCAAAGGTTTCCATTCTGGTGCAATGAGACCAAGACTGCCAGGACGGCAGGACGGAGGCCATCGCCGAGCCCACCGCAGCCTCACGACCAGAGGCTTTTCGTAGGCGAAGAACACTTTAGTCGGGATAGGATGTACTGCTTGTCCTCCTTCAAATCTGGTCATTGTGGGATCCCTTCTCGCCAACATTTGTGAAGAGGATGAAGGCCATTATAAATAGGACTTAGCCACCACCGTAGAGGGACGAACGGACATATCGGATCCATTCTCATCCGACCACCTCACCAGCTCTCTCGAGCTCAAGAACACCTCACCTTCTAAGGCCAGTTCATCCACTGTACTAGTTCATCCTCAGCCCTTCGAGGCAATCCACCAAAACGCTGGAGTAGGGTATTACACCACAAGGTGGCCCGAACAAGGATAAAATGATGTGTCTCTCTGTCCCTTTGAGCTCGACACGCTAGGCCTAGAGGATCGCGAGTAGGCAGGCTGGATTGGTTGAGATCTCCGCACGCACCCCAGAGTTAGAACTTATCAGGGGTTTGCGGAACCCGAAATCCGACATTTGGCGCGCCAGGTAGGGGTGCGTCGGATCCTCTCTTCCATCAATCGATCCACCGCTGCTCCGACACTCCCATGGCTGACGCACGTCGGGCTCACGCTGAGCGCCGGGCCGTGGTTGCCGCTCCATCGCTCAGACGGCTCCAGCGGTCGAAGGCTTCCCTCGTCGCCCTCCGTCACCGGCGGCCAACGCCGCCACGGGCCCTGCTGGCCACGAGCAGTAAGCTTCGTCGTTGCACCCCATGGTGCGCCGCGACGGGCCCACTGCCACTCCATCGCTGACCCCGGCCGCTTCATCCTCCCACGTGCGTCGCGGCCCGGCGAACGCGCAACCTACTCTGCTCCTGGCGCGGGAGCTCCTCCGCTACCGCCCCGTCGACGACTTCTACGAGGAGTGGCTCGAGCGCATCGCCGATCTCGTCAGCGGCGCCGGAGACTCCACTGCACCGGCACGCTCCCTACCTCAACAACCGCCTGCCGCAGGTGACATGGCTCACGGGGCACCTCCACCACCTCCAGCCCAGGGCGCCATTGTCGAACCAAGGCGGGGGGCACCGCGGCGCGACCCATCGCGCCAGGCGCCTGCGTGCGAAGAGGCGAGCTGCCAAGTGGTGCAGTGGCCCCAAGAAGATGCACGTGTGCTTCCAGCATCCCCATGTCAAGACTGTGTGCCGCCTATGATGATGGTGGCACGCGAGCACCAAGACCAAGCTTCACATCCTCGACGGGCTCCCTTGACCACAACAGGGTGCCGCACGTTCACCCCGGAGCTTCGCAACGTCATCTGGCCGGGCAAGTTCAAGCCTGACCTGCCTCCACGCTATGATGACACCGCCGACCCTGCCGAGTTCCTGCAGCTCTACGAGTTGAGCATTGATACGTCTCCAACGTATCTGTAATTTATGAAGCATTCATACTATTTTATTATCTATTTTGAATGATTACGGGCTTTATTATACACTTTTATATCACTTTTGGGACTAACCTATTAACCGGAGGCCCAGCCCATATTGTTGTTTTCTTGCCTATTTCAGTGTTTCGAAGAAAAGGAATATCAAACGGAGTCCAAATGGAATGAAACCTTCAGGAGCGTGAATATCAAAGCTCCAAAAGGAATATCCAGGAGACTTGGAGTTGAAGTAAAGGAAGCTTCCAGGTGGCCACGAGGGTGGGGGGCGCGCCCACCCCCTCTGGGCGCCCCCTATCTCGTGGGCCCCTCGAGGCTCCCCTGACCGACTTCTTTCGCCTATATAAGTCCACATACCCTAAAACCATCGAAGAACACAAGATAGATCGGGAGTTCAGCCGCCGCAAGCCTCTGTAGCCACCAAAAACCTCTCGGGAGCCCGTTTCGGCACCCTGCCGGAGGGGGGATCCCTCACCGGTGTCCATCTTCATCATCCCGACGCTCTCCATGATGAGGAGGGAGTAGCTCACCCTCGGGGCTGAGGGTATGTACCAGTAGCTATGTGTTTGATCTCTCTCTCTCTCTCTCTCTCGTGTTCTTGAAGTGATACGATCTTGATGTATCGCGAGCTTTGCTATTATAGTTGGATCTTATGATGTTTCTCCCCCTATACTCTCTTGTAATGGGTTGAGTGAACGGAAAGAATAGCTTCGTGTTATTTTACTATGGACTCTTGAATAGATCGAGCAGAAAGGATAACTTTGAGGTCGTTTCGTACCCTACCATAATCTCTTTGTTTGTTCTCCACTATTAGTGGCTTTGGAGTGACTCTTTGTTGCATGTTGAGGGATAGTTATATGATCCAATTATGTTATTATTGTTGAGAGAACTTGCACTATAGAAAGTATGAACCCTATGCCTTGTTTCCTACCATTGCAATACCATTTGTGCTCACTTTTATCATTAGTTACGTTGCTGTTTTATATTTTCAGATTACAAAAACCTATATCTACCATCCATATTGCACTTGTATCACCATTTCTTCGCCGAACTAGTGCACCTATACAATTTACCATTGTATTGGGTGTGTTGGGGATAAAAGAGACTCTTTGTTATTTGGTTGCAGGGTTGTTTGAGAGAGACCATCTTCATCCTACGCCTCCCACGAATTGATAAACCTTAGGTCATCCACTTGAGCGAAATTTGCTACTGTCCTACAAACCTCTGCACTTGGAGGCCCAACAACGTCTACAAGAAGAAGGTTGTGTAGTAGACATCAAGCTCTTTTCTGGCGCTGTTGCCGGGGAGGTGAGTGGTTGAAGGTATATCTTTAGATCTTGCAATCGCATCTTTTTGTTTCTTGTTTTATCACTAGTTTAGTTTATAAAAGAAAACTACAAAAAAACGGAATTGAGTTTGTCGCATACGCTTCATCTTTTTAATATCTTTCGTGAGAATGACAAAAAGGAAAATTGTGCTCAAGTGCTAGAAGAAGAAGTCTATAAGATGTTTGATACTAAATCTTTGAATGATGAGCATGATTGCAATGTTGTTAGTATGAATTCCTTGAATATCCATGATGCTAATGATATGCAAAGCCACAAGCTTGGGGAAGCTATATTTGATGAAGATGATATTTTTTGTTCCCCAAGTTTTGATGAGAAAATTTATTATGATGAAAGCATGCGTCCTACCTATGATGATTATATTGATGAAAGTGGGTTTGGAAGAGTGTCAACTTTAGGAAGTAGTGACCCCACTATTTTGGAGTATGTTGAATCTTATTGTGATGAATATGAAAGTGGATTTGGAAGAGGGTCAACTTTATTTAGTGATGATTCCACTATTTTGGAAGAGGTTCCAATTGATTATGAGCACAAAGTTGCTATCTATGATGATTATTGACTTGTATGCTATTAAGAATAATGATAACCATGAAACTTGTCATCATGATTTTAGTTTTCAATTGGATTATGCCTCACATGATAATTATTTTGTTGAGTTTGCTCCCACTACTATTCATGAGAAGAAATTTGCTTATGTGGAGAGTAATAAATTTTCTATGCTTGTAGATCATGAAAAGAATGCTTTATGTGCTGGTTATATTGTTGAATTCATTCATGATGCTACTGAAAATTATTATGAGGGAGGAACATATGCTTGTAGGAATTGCAAAAATATTAAGTTTCCTCCCTATGTGCTTGAAATCTTGAAGCTATGCTTGTTTTACCTTCCTATGCTTGTTGATTATTGTTCCCATAAGTTGTTTTCTCACAAAATCCCTATGCATAGGAAGTGGGTTAGGCTTAAATGTGCTATTCATATGCGGCTTCATGATGCTCCCGTTATGTTTCAATTCTTATCTTTTATGTGAGCATCATTGTCATCATCATGCCTAGCTAGAAAGGCATTAAAGAAAAGCGCTTGTTGGGAGACAACCCAATATTTACCCTTACTATTTTTTTGTGATCACATGTTTATGCTACTGTAGTAATCATGTTTTGTAGCTTTTGTTTCAATAAAGTGCCAAGTAATACCTTTAGGATAGCTTACGATGATAGTTGTGTTGATCCTGCTGAAAATCAGAAACTTTTGCACCCAGTAAATTAGTTTTGATAATTCACAGAAACGTGCTTATGATCTGATTCTTTTTTCTATGGATTTGTACAAAAATTTCTTAGGACTTCCTAATTTCGTATGATTTTTGAAGTTCCATAAGTATACGTTTGATACAGATTACTACACACTGTTCTGTTTTTGACAGATTCTGTTTTCTATGTATTGTTTGCTTATTTTGATGAATATATGAGTAGTATCGGAGGGTATGAACCATAGATAAGTTGAAATACAGTAGATATTACACCAATATGAATTTAGAATGAGTTCACAACAGTAACGAAGTGGTGATTTATTTTCTTATACTAACGGAGCTTACGAGTTTTCTGTTGAGTTTTGTGTTGTGAAGTTTTCAAGTTTTGGGTAAAGATTCAATGGACTATGGTATAAGGAGTGGCAAGAGCCTAAGCTTGGGGATGCCCAAGGCACCCCAAGGTAATATTCAAGGACAACCAAGAGCCTAAGCTTGGGGATGCCCTGTTAGGCATCCCACCTTTTTTCTTCAACAATCATCAGTTAGTATCGGTTGAGCCTAAGTTTTTGCTTCTTCACATGAGTTGTGCTATCCTTGCATTATCAATTTATCTTGCTTTGATTGCTGCTTGAATAAAGTACTTAAGATCTGAAATTCTTTAATGAGAGAGAGTCTTCATTTAGCTACATAATTATTTAGCTACTCATTGATCTTCACTTATATCTTTTTGGAGTAGTGTTTTTCATTTACTTGTGTGCTTCACTAATATCCTATGAGTAAATGGTTGAATGAGTTGAATGCCACAAATCTGAAATTATATATGTCTCATTTGCTTATTCCATGGGGAGTAATGACTTCACATCTAAGAAGTAGAGGTTGTAAATTTATTGAAGGTCAGCAAGCATTGTACTGGTCATTTGAACAATTCATGAAAGAATATTGAAGGAAGAGAGATTTCACATATAAATATACTATCTTAGACATCTTTTATAATTGTGAGCACTCATTAAGTATGACATGCTAAAGAGTTGATATTGGACAAGGAAGACAACGTAATGGGTTATGTTTTCTCACATCTCAGTTAAAGTATATTGTCATGGATCATTAAAACATGTTGAGCTTGCATTTCCCCCTCATGCTAGCCAAATTCCTTGCACCAAGTAGAGATACTACTTGTGTTTCCAAATATCCTTAAACCCAGTTTTGCCATGAGAGTCCACTATACCTACCTATGGATTGAGTAAGATCCTTCAAGTAAGTTGTCATCGGTGTAAGCAATAAAAATTGCTCTCTAAATATGTATGATCTATTAGTGTGAAGAAAATAAGCTTTATACGATCTTGTTATGGAAACAATAAAAGCAACGGACTGCATAATAAAGGTCCATATACAAGTGGCAATATAAAGTGACGTTCTTTTGCATTAAGATTTTGTGCATCCAACCATAAAAGCGCATGACAACCTCTGCTTCCCTCTGCGAAGGGCCTATCTTTTACTTTATGTATTTTACTTTATGCAAGAGTCAAGGTGATCTTCACCTTTCCCTTTTTCATTTTATCCTTTGGCAAGCACCGCGTGTTGGAAAGATCCTGATATATATATCCAATTGGATGTAAGTTAGCATGAACTATTATTGTTGACATCACCCAAAGGTGAATACGTTGGGAGGCAACACTATAAGCCCCTGTCTTTCTCAGTGTCCGATTGAAACTCCATAACCATTAGTATTGCGTGAGCGTTAGCAATTGTAGAAGACTATATGATAGTTGAGTATGTGGAGTTTGCTAAATCAAACCTCTGACATAGACCCTTCCTGAAAATAAGATGAATTGTAATTGTTTGATGACTGAGAATGAAGTTTGCTAGCTTTGAAGAAAGTTTATGGTCTATGCTTTAACATGTGAATTGCTTGTTACTTGATCTTGAGAAGTTTTATGAGATGAACTACTGTTATGACATATAATCATGCTAGAAAAGGTGATTGAAATTATCATTGATCAATCTTGTGCACCTTCTAGCATTCACACTTCATAAATTCTTTCTTTTATCATTTACCTACTCGAGGACGAGTTGGAATTAAGCTTGGGGATGCTGATACGTCTCCAATGTATCTATAATTTATGAAGCATTCATGCTATTTTATTATCTGTTTTGAATGATTACGGGCTTTATTATACACTTTTATATTACTTTTGGGACTAACCTATTAACCGGAGGCCCAACCCATATTGCTGTTTTCTTGCCTATTTCAGTGTTTCGAAGAAAAGGAATATCAAACGGAGTCCAAACGGAATGAAACCTTCGGGAGCGTGATTTTTGGAACGAACGTGATCTAGGAGACTTGGAGTTGAAGTAAAGGAAGCTTCGAGGTGGCCACGAGGGTGGGGGGCGCGCCCACCCCCTCTGGGCATGCCCCCCTATCTCGTGGGCCCCTCGAGGCTCCCCCGACCGACTTCTTTCGCCTATATAAGTCCACATACCATAAAACCATCGAAGAACACAAGATAGATCGGGAGTTCCGCCGCCGCAAGCCTCTGTAGCCACCAAAAACCTCTCGGGAGCTCATTCCGGTACCCTGCCGGAGGGGGGATCCCTCACCGGTGGCCATCTTCATCATCCCGGCGCTCTCCATGACGAGGAGGGAGTAGCTCACCCTTGGGGCTGAGGGTATGTACCAGTAGCTATGTGTTTGATCTCTCTCTCTCTCTCTCTCTCTCTCTCTCTCTCTCTCTCTCTCTCGTGTTCTTGAAGTGATACGATCTTGATGTATCGCGAGCTTTGCTATTATAGTTGGGTCTTATAATGATATGATGTATTGCATATCGTATAATCATGCCTATAGATAGTTGAGGGGACAATGGAGTATCTAGGTGGCATTATGGTTTTGGTTGATTTGTGTCTTAAGGTGTTATTCTAGTACGAACTCTTGAATAGATTGATCCGAAAGAATAACTTTGAGGTGGTTTCATACCCTACCATAATCTCTTCGTTTGTTCTCCGCTATTAGTGGCTTTGGAGTGACTCTTTGTTGCATGTTGAGGGATTGTTATATGATCTATCTATGTTATTATTGTTGAGAGAACATGCACTAGTGAAAGTATGAACCCTATGCCTTGTTTCCTACCATTGCAATACCGTTTACGCTCACTTTTATCATTAGTTACCTTTCTGTTTTTATATTTTCAGATTACAAAAACCTATATCTACCATCCATATTGCACTTGTATCACCATCTCTTCGCCGAACTAGTGCACCTATACAATTTACCATTGTATTGGGTGTGTTGGGGACACAAGAGACTCTTTGTTATTTGGTTGCAGGGTTGTTTGAGAGAGACCATCTTCATCCTATGCCTCCCACGGATTAATAAACCTTAGGTCATCCACTTGAGGGAAATTTGCTACTGTCCTACAAACCACTGCACTTGGAGGCCCAACAACGTCTACAAGAAGAAGGTTGTGTAGTAGACATCAAGCATTGAGGCGGCCAGCGGCGATGAGAAGATCATGGCGAACTGGTTCCCCATGGCCCTCAAGGATGGCACGCGCTCCTGGCTCCTGATCTCCCCGTGGGATCTGTCTCCTCCTGGGACGAGATGCGCAACCACTTCATCGCCAGCTTCCAGGGCACTCGTGACCGCCGGCCGGCCTCGGGTGACCTACGACGCATCAAGCATCAAGTAGGGGAGACCCTGCAGAAGTACATCCAGCGCTTCAACAACGTTCGCCTCAAGATCCCCAAGGTGTCGGACGAGGGCATCATCTCAGCGTTCACTGATGGCGTCCGTGATGTCAAGATGAAGGAGGAGCTCGCCATCCATGAGGACCTCTGCACAGCCCTGGAGATGTTCAACATGGCGAACAAGTGCGCGAGGGCTGAGGAGGGATGCCTCTCCCTCCTCAAGCTCCCTGATGTTGACCCAGAAGACAAGAAGGACAAGGCTAAGGACGTGAAGCGCAAGCGGCCAGCTGTGCTTGCAGATGAGCCAGAGATGAAGCGTGGCTGGGACCACCCTGAGTCATCCAAGAGCAACCAACCATTCTGTGTCTTCCACAACGTCCACAGCCACAACACAACCGACTGTCAGGAGCTCAGGACCCTCTGCGACAGGTGCCTCGGTCGTTGGCCCGAGTGCAACGATCGAGGCTACGGTCGCAGAGGCGGACGAGATGGAGGACGGTGGGACGGCCGCGACCATCGCTAGGAGTGGCGCGACCAGCCTCGGGAGGACCGCTGGCAGGGCCAGCCTCGCGAGGGCGCATGGAGGGACCAACCTTGTGAGGACTGGCCTCAGGGCAACACCGGTCTTCCCCCACTGCCTCCACCACCAAGAAGGAACGAAGATCATCACTAGGGTTAGGGGGCTGGGGGCTTCCAGGAGCCTCGAGCCATCGCCTGCATCCTGGGCAGCTCTCAGACCCTAGCCTCTCACCGCATCTTCAACCAGTTCGCGCGCGACGTGAACGTAGCATTCCCCAAGCTTGAGGCAACTCACCCGCTCAGGTGGTCCAAATCCACCATCACCTTCAACTCCTCCGATCAGCTCAAGTGCGTGGCCACTGCTGCCGCGCTCCCGATGCTCTGCTCGCCTGTCATCAGCAATGTGGTCGTCACCAAGACCCTCATTGATGGTGGAGCAGGGCTCAATGTTCTCTCTGTCCGGACATTCAACAGGCTCCAAGTGTCGTATCACCACGTTCAACCTACCAAGCCATTCTCAGGAGTGACCGACGGTTCCACGCACCTGATAGGGAAGACCCGCCTCCCTGTCACCTTTGGCAAGCGCGACAACTACCACACCGAGCTCATCGACTTCGACATCGCCAACATTCATCTGCCATACATCGCCATCCTCGGGTACCCAGCGCTAGCCAAGTTCATGGCAGCGACGCACCATGGCTACAACATCCTCAAGATGCCAGGGAGCGGCGGCATCATCACGGTCGCCTGCAAGGAGAAGGATGTAGTGTGCTCCCTTGAGCGCGCCTACCAGGCTGCAACAGTCGAAAACCCTAAAGACAAAGGCGGAGTCCTCCCTCCAGAGGTCGCCCCCAAGACGAAGAAGCTGTAGCTGGGCCAGGGGTCTTGTTAGGAGGCACCACCAAACAGCACCGTGCTGAACCTCGCGTCCCCAGATGGGGCGCCTTCGCCTATCGCATAGGAAGGCGCACCCAGCGCACCTCTCAGGCTGGGCTCGGGGGCTCTCCTCTAGAGGGCCTCAGACCTGGCCGACGTCACGAGGGAGGCGCTCGGGCACCATGTGGAGGCATGCTTCAGTGCACGCTTCCCAGGAGAAGGCGCAGGGCACGGGGCGCCAGGCGTTCAGGAGTTCATTAGCAAGGCAGTCGAGGAGATTCAAGAGGCAAGGGTTCTGCAGGGCGATCGCCATCCACCGCCGGGCGCGGCTCATTTCCCTATAGAGGGTAAGGAGTTACGCATCTGCATCGACATCCCAGGGCTCAACAGGGCCGCATCTCGGCAGCTCTTCTGGCCATCCCGTGTCGGCCGATGCGAGGGTCCCCCTCACAGCTACGTTCGCATGCCCTTCGTCCTGCCGAGCGCGGCTGTGGCGTTCTAGCACTGCATGCGGGATGCCTTGCGGCTCGAGAGGCTAGGCACTAGGCGATCCTGGCGGAGATGGAGATGCATCTTCAGGAGCCCCCTAGGCCCCCGGAGGCTCCCGAGGCTCAGGGCCAAGGCGGATCGTGAGGAACGACTTCAGCAACGCGCATCTTCTACTACCCCGACATCTCTTCAGCAACGGCGCCAGGTGGCATCTCTTTAGTTCGTTCAGTTTGGGGGCTCCCCTCGGGCTGCGTTATCCCCAAGTCGTGTGGGTCCGTCCCTACGACATGTATCTCTTTTGCGTCTATCAGAACTAGTTTACCTTCCCTTATGAGATGCCTTGGGATTATCAACTGCCTGACCGACGCTTCATCGCCAAGAATGTCTCGCGCCCTTGCGAGCCCACCCGCGACCGCCTCATGATTAAGGACTGGCACGGCGTCTGTGCTCGGGTCCGTCCCTGCAGCGTTGCTAAACCCAAGAGGATGAGCACTGGCTCATGTGCCAGCTCCCGTGTACATCACCTCCCATGGCCCTTGGTGCCTTGTTCTCGCATGAGCTAATCGCGGGAGGATGAGTGAGGGCGCGCGACCTGGTGCCTCCTCACCACGGGAGCCGCGCGCCGGTTGTTTTTCTTCATGATCTTTGCATGATAAGACTAGAGACGGCATCTGTGCTCGGGTCTGTCTCTGCACCATCGATAAACCCAACGGCTGAGCTCTGTCTGGCGAGTCAACCCTGTTCATGTCACCTCCTGGGGTCGTTGGTGTCTAGCCTTCTCATGCAATAACCTCAGGAGACTCATTCGGCGCATGTTGCCTAACCATCTTGCAGGACTGACACGAGAGTTCCCGATCAAATTCAGGCGCAAAATGCCTTGAGGTAGGGCCTCGTGAGTCTCGCGCTGGCTCACGAGTGCCCATACACACCTCCTCCAGTCTTGTCATGCAAGCCATGTGTTAGGGCAGGGCTGTACATGCCCCGGGGGCTCCCATCAGAGGGAGCCCCCTCCCACGCACCAGTGGAAGCACCATGCTCCATGCTGGCCGTCAACACTGCCGAGGAGCGGCTATGCTTGTGCAAGAGCAGAAGCGCCATGCTCCGCGCTAGTGATAAACAACTAAGGGTAGCCTCGCGACTGTAGTAACCTCAGAGGGCCTCCGGGCTCAGTGCTTAGTCTCACCGCGCTGTTCTCCCTCGGGAGGGTAGCGCGAGGGGGCTGGGCATAGGGGCTATGCTCAGGTCACGCCTGGCGTACACCACCTTGCCAGGTCCCGCAGACCTGGTCTTCACGCGCTCCTCCCAAGCGAGAGCCCGACGAGGAGAGGTATGATGGTCTGTTCGTACATCAAGGGGGACTCCTGAGCATCACGTCTCAAGAGCCTAATTGACCATGTAGCCCCTCACCCCTTGGGCCCGTCCTGGCGATCCGGACGACCCAGCGGCAACGGAGGTATGCGACGGGTCGGGCCCTGCCGACGCAGAACAACAAGGCCTGACTTTCGTCCCTCCCTTCCCAAGCCGTTTGTACGTCAAGGGGGAATCCCGATCATCGCGTCTCAGGAGCCTAAATGGCCGCGTAGCCCCTCACCCTTGGTCTCGTCCTGGCGATGCAGACGACCCAACGACGGCTGAGGTTCGCGCGAGGCCGGGCCCTGCCGACGCAGAACGCCAAGGCTTGCCCTCGGACCTCTTTTCCCGAGTTGTTCGCACGTCAAGGGGGACTCCCGAGCATCGCGTCTCAAGAGCCTAACTGGCCGCGTAGCCCCTCACCCCCTGTCCTCGTCCCGGCAATCCGGACGACCCAGTGGCCGCTGAGGTATGCGCGGGGTCGGGCCCTGCCGACGCAGAACAACACAACAAACGGAAAAAGTCGGGGAACCATAAGCTAGTTATTACAAAACATATTGTTCCAAACATCAGTTTTAACGCCTCCACGAGGCATGCTACATGCTATAGGATAAAAACAGGAAGGAGCAGCACCACCAAGCCACCTCTTCAGCTCTGGCTGCCGCTATCGTCCGCCGGTGGAGCCTTGTCGTCAACGACGTCGCCCTTGCCCCCGGCTCTGGCTGCAGGGCCGACGACGAGGAACTTGTCCAGCAGGGCTCCCACCAAACTCTTCACGGCATCAGCAACAAAGTCATAGGAGTCTGCGTCCACGGGCTCGAGGAAGACGGCGAAGTCGAAGTTGGCGTCCCGGAGATAGAGATGGTTGAAGGCACGCATTAGGGCCGAGGAAGAGAGTATGCGAGCCTCACCTCCCACCATGGAGCCGAACCCGTCGACGACATCTTCGAGTGCATCAACGACATCAGGAAGCAGGGCGGTAGGGCTCTCCCTTGGGGTCACTTCTGCCCGCTGGGGATCTATCACGCCCAATATGCGACCCTATCCAAAAGGAACTCGAAGGTCCCACCAAGGATAGACCCGCATATTGGAATGCTTTTGCAAGGTGGATATCATTACATCAATATTACATAATAGATGGGGATACATACATAAGGCATACAATGCCACACGAATACAACATTACAATACATCAGAGCACCATCCGACTACGGATGAAACACAAACAGAAACTCAAACGACATCCACCCTGCTAGCCCAGGCTGCCGACCTGGAACCTATCCCCTGATCGAAGAAGAAGCAGAAGAAGAACTCCAAACAAGCAAACATCGCTCTTGCGTCAAGATCATCGCATAACATGTACTGTTGTTGTAGTAATCTGTGAGCCACGAGGACTCAGCAATCCCATTACCATGGGTATCAAGTCTAGCAAAGCTTAATGGGAAAGGAAGGGGTAAAGTGGTGAGGTAGCAGCAGCGACTAAGCAAGTATGGTGGCTAACATACGCAAATGAGAGCGAGAAGAGAAGCAAAGGAACGGTCGTCAACTAGCAATGATCAAGAAGTGATCCTGAACACCTACTTACGTCAAGCATAACCCAAAGACCGTGTTCACTTCCCGGACTCCACCGAGAAGAGACCATCACGGCTACACACGCGGTTGATGCGTTTTAATTCGGATCTGGTGCCAAGTTATCTACAACCGGACATTAACAAATTCCCATCTGCCACATAACCGCGGGCACGGCTTTCGAAAGTTAATATCCTGCAGGGGTGTCCCAACTTAGCCCATGATAAACTCTCACGATCAACGAAGGATATTCCTTCTCCCAGGAAGACCCGATCAGTCTCGGAATCCCGGTTTACAAGACATTTCGACAATGGTAAAACAAGACCAGCAAGACCGCCCGATGCGCCGACATCCCGATAGGAGCTGCACATATCTCATTCTCAGGGCAACACCGGATGAGCACTCCGTACAACTAAAACCAGACCTCAAGTTTCCCTGAGGGGGCGCTGCAAAGGACTCTAGTTCGGACCAACACTTAGACAAGCATTGGCCCGGCGGGGGGGGGGGGCTGAATAAAGATGACCCTTGAGAGAGTGACTCCCAAGGGAAAAGTAGGTGGTGGTGAGGCAAATGGTAAAACCAAGGTTGGGCCTTGCTGGAGGAGTTTTATTCAAAGCGAACTGTCAAGGGGGTCCCATAAATCACCCGACCGCGTAAGGAACGCAAAATCCGGGAACATAACACCGGTATGACGGAAACTAGGGCGGCAAGAGTGGAACAAAACACCAGGCATAAGGCCGAGCCTTCCACCCTTTACCAAATATATAGATGCATTAATAATATAAGAGATATTGTGATATCCCAACATAACCCTGTCCACCATGGAGCAATCTTCAACTTCACTTGCAACTAACAACGCTATAAGAGGGTCTGAGCAAAGCGGTAACATAGCCAAGCAATGGTTTGCTAGGAAGGGTGTCAAAGGTTAGAGGTTCATGGCAATTTGGGAGGCTTGAAGAGCAAAAGATAGGTAGCGCAGCAAAGCGATAGAACGAAGCAACTAGAATAGCAATGATAGTAGTGAGATCCAGGGTAGCGGTCATCTTGCCTGAAATCCCGCAAGGAAGAAGAACGAGTCCATGAAGAAGACGAAGCCACGAAGACGAACCACACGTAGACGAACGCATCCTCACGATCGCAACGAAACGGGAACTATCGAGAAGAAGCACACGACATGGTAAACACACCACACATAGACAAGACAAGATGGACAACAAGCATGATGCATGACAAAGCTACATGAAGCTACTCATGGCAAGAGACGATGCAAACAAGAACAACACATCAAGGCAAGTTTAAATGAGGCCGGAAACAACATATAACAATTCCGGTAAGTCCTCATATGCAAGTTTCAAAGTTGGTCCAGATCTGAATAAACCTTATATTCAAGTGTAAACAGCAAGTTAAGATGCACCAAGATGAACTACACGAGATTCTAGTCAAGTTACATATAAAGTTCATTTAGTTCGGAGCTACGGTCTAGAAGATATGAGCAAAACAAGTTAAGCATGGCATTGATGCAAAATGCACCCAAACATCAAGCAAACACACCAAAACAAGAATGCAACATGGTAATATGAAACAACATGCAAAATTAAGCAAGTTTCATATAGGGCACACTCAAAACGGAGCAACGGTTCAACACACACACACTATACAAGTCATAACAACAATCTGTCAAAACAGCAACTAGGCATATTGCAAGCATCAAAACAACATGCTACAGTATCCCAACGTAATAACAAAAGGCATGGGCATGAAGTATAGGTAAAGCATAACAAAATATGAACACTGAGCTATCTCCAGAAACAACTAGAACATGGTCAAAAAGACATGGAAAGATTGCAAATTATAACAGTTTCAGACTTATCAGGAAATAACATCAGGTTGCAATGTTTAGAGCTATCAAACGACATGTTACAGGAACTTAACATGGAAAACAAAGGCATGGCATGATACTCCTAAATGCATAGAACAAAAGTCCCTTACTGACCATGAGCCAAAAGGGCACAGAAAATATGATGGCACCCATGTAAACATGGCAAGTTATATTATAGATTCATACATGGCAGGAACAACAATAAGTAGGCATGTTGGTGAGCTTGAACCACTCAATACAGAGCAACACATGGCATGGCAAGGCAACCAACAGCAATAAGACATGTTTGTGAAGCTAATCATGGCAAGAGAAACTTCATAGGTTGCATGGATCACTAGAAAAGCACATGGCCAAAACTGAACTTAATGTTAACAGGCTGACAACAATATTATTTAACAAGTTTAGAGCAAGATATTAACAATCTACAGCAAGCTATAAATGCAACCAGGGGTATGGATGGATAGAGAATGACATGTATAACAATACATATTTAGTAAACATCTCCATATTATGCACACAATGACTTGTAGCAGCAGGTTTACATGGCATCACAAAATAACAGATTCAGCCTAGCAAAACAGTAACAGCAAGTGCCCTACTTAACAAGCTTGATGCACTCAGCACACAAAGCACAAAAATACATGGATAGCACCTCTGGAAAGATGGCATAGCATAGATCAAAACACATATAGACGTCAACCTCATAGGATGCACACATCAAACATGGCAAAAATGACAAATGAGCATGTTATAACAGTTTCAGCAGATTAACATCACATAGCACTCTTCCAACAGCATTTCGGGCATCAAGATGAGCTCAAATGAACATGATGCAATGGAATGAAATGAAGTCCTCGTCGATGCGAACAATTCCATATATCATATGCATGAATCGGACCTATATGCATGGAGTTATAGCAGGTCAAACATGGCAACATAAGATGAGATTCTCAGGGACATCCATTTTCTCACCCCGGGGAGAGTCAACACGGGTGGGAACCGAGGTGGCCGGAGGATCTCGCC
>NC_041381.1:340918491-340952962 GCF_002162155.2 Triticum dicoccoides | reverse complement strand
GAGGAGCAGCGGCGGCGGGGCGAGGCAGGCGCCTCGGCGAGGGCTCGCCGGCGACGGGCGGCGGCGGGAGGGCGCGGGGGCGCGCTGGCCGGGCGGATCGGGCCCGCCGTGGCCCGGAGCGGGTCGGAGATGGGCTCCGCGGGCCCGGCGGTGATGTGGGGCGCGGAGGGCACGTGGCGGCTCGCCATTGGCTGGGGCACGGCGGGCGGACATGTCTGGGCGCGGGGTAGACGCGCCCGGCGCGCGGAGGAAGAAGGGGCTAGGGTTTGGACCCGAAAATTCGGAGGGGGAGGTGTTTATATAGGTAGAAGGAGCTAGGAGAGTCCAAATGAGGAGCGGTTTTCGGCCACGCAATCGTGATCGAACGACCGAGAGCATGGAAGAGACTTAGATGGGTTTTTGGCCACTTTGGAAGGGGTGTTGGGCTGAAAACAAAAGAGGCTTTCGCGGTTACCCGGTTATCCGTTGGAGTATCAAACGACCTCCAAATGACACGAAACTTGACAGGCGGTCTACCGGTGCTATACCAAGGCCGCTTGGCAAACCTCGGTCCATTTCAAGAACGTTTAACACCCGCACAAGAGAAGAGGCAAAAAAGGGGACGCCGGATGACATAGGAGTGTCGGATTGCAAAACGGACAACGGGGAAAATGCTCGGATGCATGAGACGAACACGTATGCAAAATGAAATGCACATGATGACATGATAAAATGCAACACGCAAGCAAATGACATGGCAATGACGACGAATAACTGGCAGACACTTGACGCATCGGATCCGGGGCGTTACAGGATCGCCCCCAAAGAGTGCCTACCGGGCCTTGTGAAACCTCGCCTCGAGGGAGCTGAGGGTGCTGTGCTCAATGGAGGCCGCCTCCTTGGCCTCAGCAAGGGATGCTTGGGCCGCTTCCGCGTCCTCCTTCAACCTCTTCAGGCGGTCGTGCTCCGTGCCCAGCTCCTGGGCTGCCTGCTTTAGCTCAGCGTCACGTTTGACGATGGCAGCCACCTGGGCCTTCAGCTTCTCCTCTCGCTCCTGGAGCTGGCTGGCCTGGGCGGCCTGCCAATCATGGAGGGCCTTCAACTCGGCCTCCACTATGGGCACCGCTCCTGGGCGTCCTTGGACTCCTTCTGCGCTAAGTCACGCTCGGCAGCGGCTACTTCGGCCGCCTTCTGGGCCTCCTCCGCGGAACTCCAGGCCGCCCAGATAGATGCGTCGGCCTGGAGCCACCTTGAGATCAGCCCCAGGCGCCCCAATGCTGCACGCCGATTCGGGCCTTGAAGATCACCTTGGAGATGGTCCAGCGCGGTTTGAGCCTCCTCCAGGGCTCCAGAGGTGGCTGGAGCACCATGGCCCAGCAGCACGGTGGGTGGAAGAGGAGTTGTTCTCGGTGCCAAGACAGGTGAAGCTGCAGCAGCAGGCAGGACAGGGGGCTTCAGAGGCCTTGCGACCTCAGCAGTCATGATGGAGACAGGCGCCGCTAGGGTCAGCCCTGCCGTGGACGCCGGATCCTCCCGAGGCTGGGCCCCCGAGTCCCGAGAAGACGACGCCACCGCTGGAGCCACAGGAGTCGCAGTGCCCCTTTGTGCCAAAGCTGCGGCAGCCGCCACGACATGTTCAACCATGGCGACCTCAGCGCCCTCCCTTTTCTTCTTCGCCGATGATTGTGGCCTAACATCGAACGAAGACACTAAGAATCGCATCGAGATTCAAGAGCAAGGCCAAGAAAGAACACTTACTGGTCCGGGGCGACATAACTCCTCTTCAGGCTCATCAGCGGGGGCTTCACCGGTGCGGCTGGAGCCGCGCTCTTGGAGGCACGAGAGCACGCCGTCGGTGCCGCTCGGGATGGTGACGGCGAAGGTGGAGTGCTGCCTGGGGGGATCAGCGGAGTCCCGCCCCTCCTCCCGGTTGTTCGCTTCGGCTACTTCGAGGATGCCACCCCGGATCTCGTGGTGACCCCGGCAAGGCGAAACAGCTCCACGACCGGATACGCATCCCCGTCGTGATCATCAGAGAAGTTGCAGAGGATCTCTTCCTTCTTTGGGGCAGAGGATTCTGCCTCCCCTTCCTCCTCCACAGTGGCTTCGGAGGAATGGTTGCCAGAGGACAAGTTCACCAAGGAGGCGGCCGGCGGGGGAGGCCCCGTCAACACGAGCTCGAGCTCGTTGAAGACATGCAAGGCAGCGACAATCTTCTCCCTGTCGTCTCGGGGGTACAATGGGAGGCAGTCATTTGGAGGGCCGCTCGGGTCCTTCCCAGTCAAGGAAAGCAGCACCTTGCTTAGCTCCTCCTTGGGAAGGCCGTCCTGGCACAGTCGGATCCTGTCGTCGATGCACCCAAGCTTCCACAAGGGGCGGGAGTGGTCCTGGTGCAGCGCCAGGCACTGCGTCAGTAACTCCTTGAGGATCATGGTCCCCGTCAGCTTATCGGCCTTCAGGTACGCCTCCATCTTCCTCATCAACGACCTCAGCTGGGGGTCGGTGATCTTCTCGGAAAACCACCCCTTCTCGGAGGCCGGGAGCTCGGTCGGCAGCTCCGGCTAGTCGTGGGAGCACTTGGCGTCCATGAGGACCCACTTGTTCCAGAATTCCTCTACCTTCTTCCCAACGCGGGAGATCGTGTTGCCACCACGGGCCGCGACGAAGCCAACACACCCTACGGGCTGGTGGCCGGGCAAGCAGAGGTAGAAGAAGTGGCGGAGCATGGCGATGGAGGGCATCATTCCCACGAACGCCTCACAGTAGAAGGCGAAGATGGACAGGAGGAGGACAGAGTTGGGATGAACATGGAGCACGTGGAGGCCGTAATATAGGAGAATGGCATAGAAGACGCAGGAGAAGGGAGGAATCAACCCAAAATAGATGATGTGCAAGAAGAAGGGATAAAAGGTACTGTTCGCGGGCTCCGTCACGGCGAAGGCGACCCAGAGCGCTGTCTTCCCCCATTTTCTATCATCGCTCGCCGTCAGGAGAAGCGCAGTCTGGAGCTTCTCCTCGCCGACGGAGGGTGTGACCAGCGCCAGCTCGAACCAGGCGAGGTCAGTGGCCTGGGCTAGAGCCTTGGCTTTCTCGGCGGCCATCGGATGGAAGCTTGGTGGGGAGGACCGGCAGATCTGGAGGATTTCTTCGGCATTGGGAGAAAGGAATCTGGAGCAAAGACGAAGGGAAGGCAATAAAGGCACGGCGGCAGATGGCGGCCCTTTTGTCAGACGGAAACGGTTGCCGAGGCAGCATGGGGAAGTGGAGATGCCCATGTCCCATCAATCGCCACATGTCGTTCAAGGCCGCAGGTGGTTAGGGCCCGTGGTGCTCCGCACTTGCCCTTTGGCTTCGCCGAGAAGTCAAGTCCAAGCGCGCCTTGGGCCTGGGGGCTACTGTCGATGTTCTGGATACGGGGGTACACAGACTTGCCTGCCTGCGACCCACTACGCGGATCCATCGATGGCTCGTACGGCCCAGCTTCGGCATCAACAACTCAAGACCCTCGCGATGGGCCAAGCCTCGCGAGGCGGACGACGCCAAGACCTCCAAGGGTATCGGCCTCCTCAGGCTGGCTCCCGAGGAGCGAAGAGTTCTATGCAAGGTGCACCTCACGAGGCTCAGCTGATGTGAGCCATGACGACCAAGGCCAGGCAGGCGCCAAGTGGGCACCAGCGGGCGCAGAGCACTAGTTTCCTCTTTGGTGCAAAGGAGGCAAGCAGCAGGTGTGGAGTCCCAAGGAATCAACCAAAGGTTTCCATTCTGGTGCAACAAGACCAAGACCGCTAGGACGGAAGGACGGAGGTCATCGCCGAGCCCATTGCAGCGTCACGACCAGAGGCTTTTCGCAGACAAAGACCACTTTACTCAGGATAGGATGTACTACTTGTCCCCCTTCAAATCTGGCCATTGTGGGATCCCTTCCCGCCAACATTTGGGAAGAGGACCAAGGCCACTATAAATAGGACTTAGCCAGCACCATAGAGGGACGAACGGACAGATCGGATCCATTCTCATCCAACCACCTCACCAACTCTCTCGAGCTCAAGAACACCTCACCTCCTGAGGCCAGTTCATCCACTGTACTAGTTCATCCTTAGCCCTTCGAGGCAATCCACCAAAACGCCGGAGTAGGGTATTACACCGCAAGGTGGCCCGAACCAGGATAAACTACTGTGTCTCTCTGTCCCTTTGAGCTCGACACGCTAGGCCTAAAGGATCGCGAGTAGGCAGGCTGGGTAGCTTGAGATGTCCGCACGCACCCTAGAGTTTGAACCTATCAAGGGTTTGCGGAACCCGAAATCCGACAATTACTATATGGTTTATTTGGTGGAAGATTATAGATTCAGATCCATTATGCTATTTAATAGCCCTCTGATCTTGAGCATGATTATCATTTGTGAGTAGTTACTTTTGTTCTTGAGGTCAAGGGAGAATTCATGTTGCGAGTAATCAAGTGAAGTTGATATGTGTTCGATATTTTGATGATATGTATGTTGTGATTCCCTTAGTGGTGTCATGTGAACGTCAACTAGATGGCACTTCACCATCTTTGGGCGTAAGGGAATGCATTGTGGAGTTGTTATTAGATGATGGGTTGCTAGAGTGACAGAATCTTAAACCCTAGTTTATGCGCTACTTCGTAAGGGACTGATTTGGACCCATATGTTTAATGCCATGGTTAGATTTATATTAATACTTTTCTTGTAGTTGTGGATCCTTGCGAGGGGGCTAAACATAAGTAGGAGGTTTGTTCAAGTAAGAACACCACATAAGCACCGGTCCATCAACATATCAAATTATCAAAGTAGCGAACACAAATCAAACCAACATGATGAAAGTGACATGGTGATCCTGTGTGCTCTCAAGAACGTTTTGCTTATTATAAGAGACCGTCGTGTCCTGTCCTTTGCCACAATAGGATTGGGCTACCTTGCTGCACTTTATTTACCGTTACCATTAATTGCTTGTTACAAATTATCTTGCTATCAAACTACCTGTTACCGACAATTTCAGTGCTTGCAAAAATTACCTTGCTGAAAACCACTTCTCATTTCCTTCTGCTCCTCGTTGGGTTCGACACTCTTACTTATTGAAAGGACTAAGATTTGTCTCCTATGCTTATGGGTCATCAAGACTCTTTTCTGGCACCGTTTTCGGGGAGTGAAGCGCTCTTGGTAAGTGGAAATTGGCAAGGAAAAAATTATATAGTGTGCTGAAATTTATTGTCACTCGTTACTATGGAAAACCATCCTTTCATGGGTTTGTTCGGGGTATCTTCACCTCGACCGGAATCACGATTAGTTGTCCCTCAACCTACTGCACCCATTGAAAATATTGGTTATGAAGTTCCTTCGGGTATGATAGAACACCTGCTAGCTAATCCTTACACTACAAAAAAAGACACATCCGTGACATTTTGGGCCGAACGAAATTTTTTTCTGTCATACTTATGACACTTCTATGATGATAATTGTGACAAAACCCGACATCGTCATAGATTTGGTGGGCTCCTACTTCTATGACAAAAAATCATGACAGAAAATGGGCTTTTCGTCTTGGGCGGGCCGGAGACGCAGCTGCATGACATTCTTTGGGCCATCCATGACGGAAAAAAACCGTGGTAGAAGCGGCGAGGAAAATTTCGGGGAGTTCCCGGTTACGATGGGTGATCGGGGCCCGAACGATGCGTGTTTCTCTCCTACACATTCATGCGGTGTGCGAGGCGTTGGGCTCTAACTGAACCCGAGCGAGGCGTTGGGCTCTAACTGAACCCGAGCGATTGCACTGCAGGCTATGCGTTACTGAACCCGAGCGATCGATTGATGGCTGTTAACTGAACCCGATCGAGCGATTCCTTCGCTACTGCTGCTAACTGAAGCCGATCGATGGTGCCTCTGGATGAACAGTGAGCATTGCGGGGGGAGGGGGGGTTGGATGAACAGTGAGTGGTGGGGGTGGATGAACAAGACCCCGTGGTGTTGCCTCTGGATGAACAGGACCCAGATCGATCGAGCCGGTTGGGGCTGGATGAACAGGACCCCTGGAGGGCTGGATGAACAGGATGGCCCTGTGGAGGGCTGGATGAACAGGAGATGGTGGAGGGGTGGATGAACAGTAGCCCGTGGAGGGGTGGTTGAACAGGAGCCTGTGGAGAGGGGTGGTTGAAAAGTAGCGGGTGGAGTAGCATGTGGTGGAGGCTGGATGAACAGGAGCCCGTGGATGAACAGTCACAGGTGGAGGCTGGAGGAGGTCGACGGTGGATGAACAGTATCCCGTGGAGGCTGGAGGAGGTCGACGGTGGAGATGAACTGTATCCCGTGGAGTCCCATTTTGTGATACGCCACACCCCTCCCGATGAACAGGACCCCCATTTCGACCGTAGCGCTCCAACACAAGTCCGTTTCCTCCGTTTTGCGGTACGCCACACCCCCTCCCGATCAACAGGACCCCGTTTCGACCGTAGGTGGTCCAACACAAGTCTGTTTCATCTGTTTTGCGGTACGCCAGACCCCTCCCGATGAACATGATCCCGTTTCGAATGTGGCCGGTCGAACACAAGGCCGTTTCCTCCGTTCTGTGGTACGCCAGGCCTCGTTTCCATCGTGTGTTCCGTCCAAGCCCTCCTGATGAACACGACGATGCATTCCGTTCCGACCTAGCCGGTTGGCTCCCCATGAACACGACGATGATGCATTTTGTTCGTTCCGACCCGGCCATGTAGACGAGCCCTGGCCGTACGTATGCGCGAGTAGGCGTTCGAGACCCCGCCCTAATGTACATACGTGGCCATATTTTCTTTCTTGCACACTGGCCGATGTACGTACGTGTACATGCTACGTGCGCTCGTCTACTACAACACGTGCGTGCCTCTACATCAACCAGTATGTACGTACACGTTCGCTACCAGAATGACAACGCTACGTACGCTTCGACCAGGTGGGTCCTGACTGTCAGGCACTTCCTTGCGTGTGAAGATGTAGCTGGTGGGTCCTAGCAGTCAGTGGGGCGAATCATTTTTTTTGTCCGGACACACTTCCTTGCGTGCGAAGGTGTAGCTGGTGGGTCCCAGCAGTTTGGGGGAAAACATTTTTTTTCGTGAAATACGGTGGTCCAACCGGTGGGTCCCTGCTGTTAGGTGGAGGAATAATTATTTTGCGCGTAATAAGGAGGCACTTCCTTGCGGCCACCAGACCCAGCTGTCAGCCTCTCCATGTATAGTACTCTTTTGATGGAAGTCGTTCCTTGACCACGTTGAGCACGCTGCACCGAGAGCACCAGGGCGGTAGACGACGGCGAGGCCTAGGAAGGGGACGACGCGGAGCCGGAGAAGACGTGGCAGTGGAAGCCTGCACGGAGAGGAGTACAAGGTTTCACTGGTTCGGCTGCGGTGTGAGGCTGCCGTCGCCGCAGGGCCTGGCTAGCGGTGGGAATAGTAGGGGGCGGTGAGGCCTCCGCGGTAGCACAGCCGGCCACGGGAGGCAGGAGCATGCGGCATGACCAGCGCTGCTTTGGGCGGCTGGAGCAAGAAGACAAGAGGTTAAAGAAGCACTGCAGTCATTGGATGGACATCATACGGTCACTGGAGCTAGAACCGTTCATATTTACTAAGTTGACAAAGCCCTCCGTCCCCGTCAACTTAGTAGGCCGACAAGTCAGCCTCCCACCAACGAGGGACCCAGCTAGCAGGGGGAGTATTCATTTTTTTGTGCGTAATAAGGAGGCACTTCTGGTGGGTCCGAGCTGACAGAGGGAGGAACGTTTTTTTCATGAAATATGGTGGCCCGACCCATGGGTCCCCGCTGTCAGGTGGAGGAATAATTATTTTGCGCGTAATAAGGAGGCACTTCCTTGCGACCGTCATGGACCTAGCTGTCAGCCTCTCCACGTATAGTACTCCTCCGATGGAAGTCGTTCCTTGACCACGTTGACTACGCCGTGCCGAGAACACCAGGGCGGTGGAAGACGGCGAGGCCTAGGAAGGGGACGACGCGGAGTCGGGGAAAACACGACAGTGGAAGCCCGCGCGGAGAGGAGTACGAGGGTTCACTGGTTCGGCTGTGGTATGAGGCTTCCATCGCCGCAGGGCCTGACCAGCGGTGTGAATAGTAGGGGGCGGTGAGGCCTCCGCGGCAGCACAGCCGGCCACGAGAGGCAGGAGCATGCGACACGACCGACGCTGCTTTGGGCGGCTGGAGCAAGAAGACCAGAGGTTGAAGAAGCACTACGGCCGTTGGATGGACATCGTACGGTCACTGGAGCTAGAATCGTTCATATTGACTAAGTTGACAAAGCCCTCCGTCCCCGTTAACTTAGTAGGCCCACAAGTCAGCCTCCCACCAAGGAGGGTCCCAGCTAGCAGGGGGAGTATTCATTTTTCTGTGTGTAATAAGGAGGCACTTCCGGTGGGTTCGAGCTGACAGAGGGGGGAACGTTTTTTCGCGAAATATGGTGGCCCATCCTGTGGGTCCTAGCAGTCAGAGGGGAAAGGTTTATTTCGCGAAATACGGTGGCCCGTTCGGTAGGTCCCTGCTGTCAGGTGGAGAAATAATTATTTTGCGCATAATAAGGAGGCACTTCCTTGTGGCTGCCGTGGACCCAGCTGTCAGCCTCTCCACGTACAGTACTCTTCCGATGGAAGTCGGTCGTTGACCACATTGACCATGCCGCGCCGAGAGCACCATAGCTGTGGACGACGATGAGGCCTAGGAAGGGGACGACGCAGAGCCAGGGAAGACGCGGCAGTGGATGCCCACGCGGAGAAGAATACGCGTCAACTTCTTTTTTTAGGGGACGCGTCAACTTAGTAGGCCCACAAGTGTGTGGCAGAGAACTTATAGCCCATTTCTGATTTGTAAGAATGTACAACCCATTTTTGAATTCTAATAGAATTTACTACAGCCCATTTACAGTTTGTTAAAAGTACAACCCATTTTCTAGCTAGGACAACGATTAATAATTTCAACCAACCGTTCAAGACAGAATTCAATAAAATCTCCCACATTTTGATGGGATCCGAAATATTTTTATCCCGAAATTTCTAGTCAAATTAAATATAAATTTGTATTACGTAAAAATCCAACAAAACATTGTGGGCGCAACAATTAAAAATTAAGATTTTCAAAATCCATAAATAATATTTTAGAAACTAATTTCATGTTTGGTGCATTTTTTTATAGTTACTGCCCAGTTTTTATAATTACATCCCATTTATTATGTTTTCAAGCCCATTTTCCTATTAAGCCTAATGCATCCCTCCTAGGAAAGATTTGCAGCCCAGCAGGGCAGAGAATAACAAGTTGGCCTTGCCTGGGTACTCCTCAAAAAAACGTATAGCTGGGCTAGCCATTTTCATCTTGAAAAACATTAATATCTAGGCTAGATATCTGGCCTGGGCTAGACGGGCCACAGCTCACCCAGTTAATACCCTGCTCTCCTCTGAACAACAATGGAAACATCGCCAAGAAAAACTCTGTAGTGCTCACGCCTCAAAAACACAAATACTGCTCGAGCTGCTTGGTCCCAGCTGACGGTCACACCTTATGCAATTCTATCGTTTATATTGACTACATAGGTTGACAATGGTGTGGGATCATGATGTCAGGAAACCAGGAGGAAGCAAAAAAAAGTTGTACATAATAAGGAGGCGCTTGCGTACGTACGGCTATGGCCCTAGTGGGTCCTTACCGTCATCCAGTCAAAATAAAGTCATCTCCTGAATCCTCGTGTTCGTTGACCATGTTAACAATGCTCGGCGCCACGGCGAGCGCAACAACTCGAAGGACGACGGAGAGGGCCTCGCGGGCCCTACAGATGGTCTGATACAGCACCCGCTGCTCATTCAGGAAGCCAGGATCATCAGACACCAATGAGCACCTTCGAGAGACTGAGACGACATGAAACGGTAAGGCCGTGCTTGGGAGCTCTAGTTTATTTCACACCTGTATTAAGATACAAGTGTAATTTACTCGTCATCGAAAATAACGCGTAAAATACAGGCGTAATGAAACCGATGGCCCGAGGTCTGTAAGTAAAACCGGCAGGTTACGCATGTAATTTGAGAGACCAGTGTATATTTTACTAGTCGAAATCGACCAACCAAGCATCAGTTTTACAAGCAGTTTTGGTCGGAAAACAACGATCCAATCACGGCCTAAGATGATGAGTCAGTCGGAAGATCATATGGTTTCACGTCTAACCTACCCGACTTGTCGTATAGGCTATGAATGAAACATAAGACTCTTAAGCACGAAAACAACAGAAGATGATGATCTTCTTAACAAGCAAATCACTGGCATTAGATCGACATGCAAAACAATACGAAGCATTATTCCTAGGAGGCACGGTGAACAGCTCATGATGCCGCATGCCACAACATTCCAACCTCAACTTTGCAATCAAACACAAGGCCTGGCATTACATAGACAATATTCAGAACAAACTCTTAACACAGGAATATCTACTTCTAAACTGAACACAGTAATAGGAAAAAATGATCAATGCTACTCATAGCAAAGGGCGTCCCACTCAAAAATATCAAATGCATGTCTTCTGGCTAACATCAATGAGCAAATTTTGACAAGGTTTTCCAATTCCAATATATTAAACTAATGTCTTCTTGCTAACATCAATGATTAAACTTTGACAAGATTTTCCCATTCAAAATATGTAATGCCTATGATCTTGGAGTCCTGTCACGGCTTCTTGTACTTGTTTGGGCACTTTTTGCCCAGTGCACTCCACGTGTTATAGAGTTTCCTATGCTCTCTATAGACTATTCATGTCACCAGGGTCTAATAATACTCTGTAAAGCTTCTCGGTCATTCCTTCTGTAATGTAGCGCAAACAGTGACTGCTTCTTTCTGCAAAGTGGAACGACCAACTGGACCCAGTAATGCAGCAGTTTTCCTTGGGCACATTGGCTCCATTTGTGCAGTTCAACTAAAATCAAAGTCGGAATAAAACCGAGCTTTAGTTTTGATATCCCTGTAAGCAACAATAGGTATAAGGGAAACAATTACTGAGAAATAACGGTTGATGACTTGTACTCCCAGAAGAAAAGCATCTACTGATCTACCTTATCTTAATGGGAAACAAAGCAGGAGAGCAGCAATTCTCCATCAGTGTGATTCATTCATATTGACTCAGACATTATCTTAACAATGCCTTGTTTCAACATGTATATAGAATGACAAAGCAAAAAAGGACCATCCCTAAAACAATGCGACTGATTCATTTTAACAGAGACATTATGTTAACAATACCTTGGTTAAACATGTAGAAAGAACTACAAAGAAGGATAGTACCATTCCTAAAACAATGCAATTGATTCATTTTAACAAAGGCAAAAAAGGAATCAATTACTGGCCAATAAAGGAGGATGAAACATGTGGCCACAAAAATGGTAATCCCGCCAATTCCTAACAAGTGTTGTAGTTTGAACTAAGATTCAGTAGTTAATTAATTCTGAGAGTGGCATTGCTTAATTTTACCAGCGACATTAGATTAACCAAAAGCATAAACAGCTCCAGGAGAGAGTGGGCGCAACAACAGCATGTGCTTCCATCTACTTATAAAGGGGGTGATTCAGAGTTTTGTTGTAACAAAGAAACAAGCATCATGTCTGGGTTGGAACAATTTTTGCTCACTTAATGGTAAAAGACAGTAGTTCAATAGCTTCAATTCAACATTTATCCAAAACAGTACCAATACAAGTAGCACAACATCTCAAAGCACACTGCACCATCATGTGGATGAAAGTCGGTACTGACCTTTCTTGACTAAGATTTGAAACAGCTCGGGAGGAGGATTTGGACAAAATCCCAACACATATATGAAAATCCGATCTCATTTTGTGCAGTTCCACCAAAATTAAGGAAAGTCGCCAATGTGACATTCAAGTTGAACTGCAGAAAACACTCTTAAAACATAAGTGTTTCGCGTAGCAAAGCAAAATGTCACAATAGCAACAAGTTGAATAGATATCCCTGCTTAAACAAAGGCAAAAAAGGAATCAATTACTGGCTAATAAAGGAGGATGAAACATGCGGCCACAAAAATGGTAATCCCGCTAATCCCTAACAAGTGTTGCAGTTTTGAAATATGATTCAGTAGTTAATTCTGAGAGTGGCATTGCTTAATTTTACCAGCGGCATTAGATTAACGAAAAGCATAAATAGTTCCAGGGGAGAGTGGGTGCAACAACAATATGTGCTTCCATCTAGTTATAAAGGGGGTGATGCAGAGTTTGTTGTAACAAAGCAACAAGCATCATGTCTGGGTTGGTCCCATTTTTGTTCACTACTTAATGGGAAAAGACAGCAATACAATAGCTTCAATTCAATATTTATTTAAAATAGTACCAATACAAGTAGCATAACATCTCAAAGCACACTGCATAATCATGTGGATGAAGGCCTGTACTGACCTTTCATGAGAAGACCAAGATAAAATACGAATCTACCAACACGAATAGGAAATCGAATCTCGTTTTGTGCAGTTGCACTGAAATCAAGCAAAGTGTTTCGCATAGCGAAGCAAAATGTCGCAATAGCAACAAGTTTAATAGATATCCCTGTTTAAACAAAGGCAAAAAAGGAATCAATTACTGGCTAATAAAGGAGGATGAAACATGCAGCCACAAAAATGGTAATCCCGCCAATCCCTAACAAGTGTTGCAGTTTTGAAATAAGATTCAGTAGTTAATTATGAGAGTGGCATTGCTTAATTTTACCAACGGCATTAGATTAACAAAAAGCATAAATAGTTCTAGGGGAGAGTGGGCGCAACAACACCATGTGCTTCCATCTACTTATAAATGGGGTGATGCAGAGTTTGTTGTAACAAAGCAACAAGCATCATGTCTGGGTTGGTACCATTTTTGTTCACTACTTAATGGGAAAGGAGTGCAATACAATAGCTTCAATTCAACAATTATTTAAAACAATACCAATACAAGTACCAAAACATCTCAAAACACACTGCACGATCATGTGGATGAAGGCAAGTACCAACCTGTCATGACGCACACAAGATCACCTACGAATCCGCCAACACCAATAGGAAATCCAATCTCATTTTGTGCAGTTGCACTGAAATCAAGCAAAGTGTTTCGCGTAGCGAAGCAAAATGTCGCAATAGCAACAAGTTGAATAGATACCCCTGTTTTAACAGAGGCAAAAGGGAAACAATTACTTGCCGATAAAGGAGGATGAAACAAACGGTGACAGAAAGAAGCATCTAACTTATCTTGATGGAAAACAAAGTAGGATAGTAGCATTTCTAAAACGGTTGCATTGATTCATATTAACAGAGACATTCTCTTAAAACAACATTCGTTAAAAAATGTAATTTACTTTTAACAGTGGCATTGCTTCAATTTTCCGGCGGCATTCTTAGATTAACAATAGCAAAATAGCTACATGGGACATGCCAGCACCATGTGCGTCCACACGTATAAATGGGTGATGCAGAGTATGTAGCCAAGCAGCATATCTGCGTTGGTCCCATATTTGTTCTCTTTGAACCTTTTTCCTATGTGAGGGCAGCAAATCTAGTCCTGCACAAACTACCCGACTCCCCAGTTTCTTTCCCTTTTCAACAAAAAGATCGGTTCCTTACAGATGTGTGTACTGGGTTACCCCTTTTTCCCTTTTCGACCAACAAAGCGGCTGGATAGCTAGTCTATACTACTTTCCGTCCCTCCTTTCCTCATTGAACCACATCCTAGATACATGCTCCAGCCCACCACACCCTTCTTTTCTCTTTGAACCAAGAACTAGATTTGACTACAGATCAAAAAAGATCCACATGCAGCTAGAGCAACGACGATTTCAAAGGAACTTATACCTTAGGGTCATCGGGATGTGGCAAGGCATGCGGCGGGAGGCCGGATCTGCCCAAACTACGTACGACAGCGAGGAATAAGGGGTCGGTGGCCCTCCTGCACAGGCGCTGGCTGAAAGAGGACAGCGCAGCCGGCAGTGGATTGCCTCCCTCACTGAAGGCGATAGAGTGAACACTGCACCTCCTCCCCTTCCCGGTGCGACGAGATCCGGACGCCTCCTTCACTAGCTGTGAGGGGGGGGGGAGAGACAAGAGGCCAACGCAGTCTTGTTTAGATCTGGTGAAGAGAGGGTGAGAGGCTATGAATATAGCAAACCCTAGCAAAGGAACGCTGAGCCTCCAGCGTGTATATATATATGTAGTGCGGCGAGAGTGTGGAGAGTGCAAACCCTAGCGAACAAGCGCTGAGGCTCCAGCTTATATATATATTGTAGTACGGACTGAGCTCCGGTGCCTAAACAACACCTGCTTTTGGGTGTACGACAAGTGGGCTAGCCACATTTTGGGCCCACATGTCATAAACCCAAAGGCAGGTGCACTAAAGTCAATGAAGCTGCGTCCATATAGTACTCGTGTATATACGACTAATATATAGTGGAGTGGTTTTCTTATTCTCTCCATAACAATCATTTTAAATTGTGTAAGTATGAAACGAAACTCTTTATTTAATGTACCAGTGAAGAAAACTACTGCTCCCTCTGTTCCTAAATATTTGTCTTTCTAGAGATTTCAACAAATGACTACATACGGAGCAAAATGAGTGAATCTACACTGTAAAATATGTCTATATACATCCGTATGTGGTAGTCCATTTCAAACCACTTGAAAGACAAATATTTAGGAAGGGAGGGAGTACTTCTGATGAATTAACGATTGACGCATCCTGGTCGCACTTCCTATCCTTCACGTGCAGTACACTACCCCCCTTGAGTGAACAACCACAGAGGCGCCAAATTATCGGAAACGTGTGAGAGTGTGTACAAATAAAGAATTTTAATTTCAATTATCGGAAAGGTTTGAGAGTATGCACAGTTTTCCCTCTCTAATAATTATAGTTTGTTGTGTTCAGCCTAAACTTGGTCAAACTTTACAAAGTTTGACTTCAGTCAAATCTAATATGCAGAGTAAATAAAAATGGAGGGCTACTACGTCCATTCGGGTTTTTACTCCACACAATTTTCTTAATCAAAGTTAATAGCTGGACAAATAAAATTACAGGGGAGCTGAAGACAAAGTTGTGAGAAGGCTTAGAAATCAATACAAAACTTATGCTCTTAGTACCAACATCGATCCTTCTTAGAGGAAACATTTGGTTCATAGCCAATTGTGTGATAAAATTGCACCAATGTGAAAGACGACTGTGTCTCCAATGCAACCAAGGTGAACTGACGAATGATATCATCTTTGTGGGTAACAAGCAAAGAGCACTAATGGAACACAACTTGTTTTTCATTGAAATCGATCAGCTTCACCAGCCGACGCAACCATGAGGCGCAACCATGAGCATCGATAGGTCATCGTGGTGATGCATCATCCATTTAGCATCAAGTTTGGGTGAGGCACCTATGAAGTTTGACAAATCCTAACTGTGGTCTGTTTCTTCTCAGTAATCAAGCTCGAGGAAGGAATAACCACGTGGCAGAGGACAGTGAGGCGGAACAGCAATGGCCATCCAATTTTGTGCAGTTCCACTAAAATTGAGGAATACATGCCCGGGTATAGAGATACGCATCGCTGTTTCCAAAAATATAAAAAAGGGATATAGTGTTGTTACTTTGTTTTACAAGATTAACAATGATATCTCAATAATAAGAATTAATGAAAAGTACACCAACAAACAGAAGCATCATGATTATCTTGATGGGAACTAAACCAGGATACCCGAGAAAAAAAGCATTTCTTCATTTAACCAGTGATAGTATTAGATTAGCAGTAGCAATAGGAGCATATGGACAATGACCGCACAACCACCATGTACTTTTTGTCAAAACAACATGTATACCTCCACAAGGCATAAATCAGGACAACTTTTCGAGTGGCATTTCCTCTATAATAGTAGGTGATGTTGGACCAGCCGACGAACCCTAGCTACTATACATGGGGAGCTGGGGAGTAGTCGCATAGAAGAAAACCCGCATGCAGCGACCTGGGGAGCTGGACCAGTACAAGAAGTTATACCTCAGGTGGGCGAGATGTCTCTTAGGCCGGCGGGCAGGATCTGCCCACATGACGGCAGTGAACAAGGGCGCGGAGGACCTTCGTTCGCGCCAGCACCGGCTCCGAGAGGACGGTCCGCATTGGCTTCCTCCATCGCCGACGGCGACAACGTCAATGCTGAACCTCCTCACCTCCCGCAACGGACGGGATTCGGCCGGATCTGTGACCACCGGTGATGAGAGAGATAGAGTGGACACTGTCATCTTGTTTTGACATGGAGAGGGTGAGAGAGCGAGACGCGAGAAACTCTATCAAACAAGAGGCTGTAATGGAGTAAAAAAATCTCTCCATAGCAGTGGTTTTAAATAGAATACGCGGGTTCCTGGAAAAAAGAAACAAAAACTGGCAGACAATTTTTTAACGTACCAAGAAAGAAAACTCGATCAAAAACATGCCCCCGCTTCCAGGTCGCGAGAGTCGTCGCGCACACACACATAGACATAGACATGCATATCCGTGTTTACGTAAAATTCCATTTCCATCTCCATCTCCAATCATATTTGTCCAACTGGCATATTATTTACGTTGTTAATTATATACGCAGCAATATAAACGTACACCATCTCTTAAATGCGGGCAACCGGACCGCTGCCACGGCCGCTCCTGACCAACCCGAACCCTCTTCATCACCCGCGCGTGCTTCCCGCCCAAAACGGTCAGTGCCGCATTCATGCCGGCCAGAGCGGACGCGACCTCTCACTGGCGCCGGCGTTGAAGTGGCGCACCGGCTGAGAGAGCGTCGCCCACGCCGCTTCCTGGTGCACGCGACTACTCCGTGTTCAAAGGTCTCAATAGCCGGCCACAACATGCATGTAAAAAGTTCTTGGGAGTCCATGCAACAGCTAGCTGTTCTCCCCCAACTCGTCAATCTCTTCCAGTAGTGCTAGTACTCCATGGCGGGATCCATCGACAAGCAGGCGGGAAAGTTATTGTATACTCAGTTTGCGGTGAGTGGCATGCTGAGGGACCGTGTGGGGTCAAGCCGTGGAGGAGGGTGAGACACGAACACGACATATGTGATTTAAACGTTGGTTTTGCTCCATGGCGCGATCCAACGAAATGAAATGTTGGTTTCTCTCCGTTTCCATTTTTCTCTGGAAAAACAGAAACTTTCCACTGCATTTTCATTCCTACTCCAAGGTTGCCCCGTTACAACATTCCATCAAATACAAAGGAAAACTAACACGCATGCTGATGCATCTCAATGATTTACAGATCATAGCCAATATTACTTCACAGCCATAGACAAAAGTTGTGAGAGCGTGTACGAAAGAAAAACTACTGATGGGGTCACTACGACTTAAACCCTAAACCCTAAACAGGATTTAATTTCCTGGCTAGGTAGAACCTGTCGAAGGAAAGATGGTTGGCACCCTCGGATCATACGATGCTTTTATGCAGTTCCACTAAAATTGAGCTGAGCATCCCTGATGGCAAAGATATTGAAGAAGTGTGATTAGAATAATAGTACTGGCACTAGTTCATCAAACATAAACTCATCACAAGTACGTAGAAGCCAGTAGAAGTAGAGAAAGATTCAAATGGAGATGGAGTTACGTGGGGAGCTGCGGCAGTGGAGCAAGCCGGCTCCAAAAGGAAGATGTACTACCTGAGACGTTGGGCTGTAGCTAGAAGGGCGGTTGGGATGCGGCATCGGCCCATACCGCGGTGACCCCCGATTGGGACGCACGGACTGTGGGTTTTCTCCCTCGCCAATGTCGACCGCGTCTACAGAGAATATTGTTCCCTTCCCCCAGCTGCGAGATCAGGCCGAATATGTGACCAGCGGTGTGGGCATCGTCGTTCTATGCTTGTGCAGAGAGCAACCCAAGCAAGCAGGCCTGTATCTTAGGCTCCTACTAGTGTATATATAGTGGTTTTCTTTTTCTCTCCATATCAACCATTTTATATTGTGTACATGTCATTGAAGAGTTAAATGATGGTTGCTTCTTCCGACTAACTTACTGTGCGATTTGACTGCTCCTTAGTGGCCCCTACACGTACTCCCCCTACGTGTATGCAACAGTCACACGTACACATGGATGCAAAAACGCGCGTGACGCCCTCAATGCATGCATGTTCGAGAACATGACGGAACACACACGATCATGCTCAAATGCTCAACCTACACGTGCATGCACACACATACTCTGCCAGGGTGAGCTAGCGACCATATAAACACCAAAAAATGTATATATTGAGTGCAATGAGCGTATTATGAAGTCCACTGACCATATTTTTACAAATATACAGTGATAGACAGTGTATTTATCTCGTTTGAAATTAAGCCATATTAACCGGAGAGGAGGCAGTATGGACTAGCATTACTTTGCTGTGTCCCGTCAACTTGCCGAACGAGGAGAAGCTTGCAGGACGGGAGAAGCTTGCGTGTGATGGCCCGTAGGACAAGGAGAAACTTTAATGTTTATTTGCTAATTAATAGTATTGCATGCAATGAAGTAACCACTTCATGTCATGTTTGATAGTCTCAAGTCATTAAAAGCATGCACACTCTTTATCTCTTATTGGTTGATATGTCAAGAAACAAGAAACGAGGTAGAAGATAATGCACCACGCCTAAGTGTTTTGGGATTATTTGGTTTTTGTAAGATGACTTACACACCTAGACGGAGGGAGTACTATTATTGTTCGACTTCCCGAAGAGGCGAACAGCCAAGCCCAAAGTTTACTGGTACTAGTACTACTACTATAGTCTACAGCCAACCGGATGGAGGAGCGTCTGCACTCTTATTATATTTTTAAAATGTGATAAAGCAATCTTCAACACATTTGGTTCTCTTCGAGGGTTCTCACATGTGATAATGGAAGTTGATTGCATGGAACACTCACCACAATTCTCGCTTAATTCTGGCTCATATTCTGTTACAAATAGGAGCCTCAGTAATATTTCCTGTTTTTTTGTTATTCAGCATGTAAACAGGTCAGCAAACCTTGCGGAGCATCTTTGTGCGAACCGTGCTTGCTGCACTTTGAATGTGGCCGAGAGCTGGCTTGATGAAACACGTCGCTTCCTACTTCTTTTTTTGCGGGGTACCTTGCTTCCTAGTGACCAGTGTCTTGGCTGATCGTCCTAAGAATGCTTATATATGAATAAAGCTCTCCCATTTACCCACAAAAAAGATTAAGCCATATTAACCGGAAAGGAGGGAGTATGTACTAGCACTACTTTTTGGTGTGTCCCGTCAACTCGCAGAATGAGGAGAAGCTTGCAGGACAAGGTGAAGCTCGCTTATGCCTTTGACTAATGCAACCTACCCTCGCCCAGGCGGTGGACATGCATCAGCCCATTCGGTCCCAGATTGTCAGAGGCATACACTGTAGTACCCAACATGCGGCGTACCATCATTGTTCGACTTCACGAAGAGGCGAAGAGCCAAGCGCAAGGTTTAGTAGTACAAGTAGTACTACTACTAGAACCGCATGGTGGAGCGTATGTACTCTTTATTTTTTTTAATCTTTGATAAAGTACACGGTTATTTCGGAGAAGGGCGGAAAACGGCAGCCCAACATGTAATTATGATATCGATCAACCATGCTCGAATATATCTTGGCCTCCATGCGAGCCCGTCTGTGTGTTCTCGCTCTTCGTCTCTCTCAAGGAACGGCGGGTTGGCCATTTTGCCATCAATTGAGATTGGTTTGCTCACACTCTGGTCCCACATGTCAGTGATATGCCAAGAGGAGGTGCGTTGACCGACTGGCCATATGCGTACTTGATTTTGCACCTTCATACTACTCCTCCCTCTGTCACAGTTTACAGGATGCGCTTCATTATGATGCATTTCTCTTAATGCATCTCCACCATCAGAGAGACTTTAGACGCGTTTGGTTTAATGCTCAATTAATTAGGGTGTGTAACCACAATCAAGTCCACAATTTTCTCTTGATGTACTAATACAGAGTGGAGTAAGTGCATGCATGTGCGTAACCGGGGTGGAAGCACTGCATGCATGTGTGTACGCATTATTTCATCTAGTAATAGACGCCATGCTATAACTACCAATGCTATTTTTCAGGCCGATTGCTAGTCGCCTTGGTCCCAGATATTTTTTCTTTTTCTGAAGCGCGCTCATAAACACTGACAGATGGAGTAGTATGAGCAGATTCAAAGAAGAGCGTATTGATGGTTGCTTCTTCCGAGCAACTTACAGTGGGAAAGGTGGGGCTTATGATTTGATTGCTATTACTCACTATTAGTGCAGCGCAACGACCGAGCTGAGTCTCCCATGCGGTTGTGCACTACCCCCTCGGTTCTTCAATATACTCCGGAGTATTTGTCTTTCTAGATATTTCAACGAGTGACTACTCAAATATTTGTCTTTTCAGAGATTCAAATGGACTACTACATACGGATGTATATAGACATATTTTAGAGTGTAGATTCACTCATTTTGCTCCGTATGTAGTCACTTGTTGAAATCTCTAGAAAGACAAATATTTAGGAACGGAGGGAGTACACATACGAAGCAAAATGAGTGAATCTACACTCTAAAATATGCCCATTTGAAATTTCTAAAAATACAAATATTTAGGAACGAAGGAGTATAATTTTGTGCATGGCACATGGACTCGGATGATGATGAGGCTTCTGGCAATGCTATCAAGCTTCCAGCATTTGTTTACATAATTGACGTACTATACAAATAATTTTCCAGCGACATGAAATTGTACAATGGTGTGAGCTTTCAGCTTTTGTTTCGTGTGTCTTGCCATTGATGCTCTTTTGGAAACAATCAAAAACTAACTTCCTTGCTAATGCATCTCAATTATTAGCAGATCAGAGCTAATATTTACATCACAACTGAAGACAAAGTTGTGAGAAGGTGTTAAATTAAAATTGATCCATGCTTTCATTGGCAGCAACGTCCCCCTAGCTCTTTCTAAATCAACAAGGCATGTTGGGAAGAAAGTAGCTGTCTGGAGCATGCAACATTCCGATCATTTTGTGCAGTTCCACTAAAATAGAGCTGAGCGTCCCTGTTCCAAAGATAATAAGTGTGATTACAATAATAGAGGACTACTGATGAAACAATAAACACACAAAAAGAAGCCGGTCACCTTTGCAGTCCCTCTTAAGACTAACTAGTTGGAGAAGATTAGGCTCGGAGTTGGATGGGGAGGATAGAGCAAAACCAATCTCCCTTTGTGCAGTCGCATTGAAATGTAGAGACGTTGCCCATGTGACATTTTAGTACAATTGCACAAAACACTCTTAAGAAAAAAGTGATTTGTGCAGTTCACCAAAAGGTCGCAATAGCAACAAGGTAAAATGGATAGCCCTGTTTGCAAAAAAGAGGTAGGAAGGAAACAATTACTGGCCAATAACAGTTGATGACACATGCGACGACAAAAAAGAAGCATATTCCTTGTCCTAAGGGAAGATAACAACACGGTTGTGTTTGTCTAAAACGGTGTGAGGACGAGATTGCAATATGGAAAGTACGCCGGACGAGCTACGTTTTGGGAAAAGAACTATGGAAGATCCACATGCAGCAACGTGGGAAGACGTGCAGTGGAGGAAGGCTGGAGGGGATACCTGGAGGTCGTCGGGATGCAACTAGGTGAGCGGCGGCGGGCAGAATCTTCCCATACTGCGGCAGCGAGCAGGTGGCGTTGGCCCTACCAAGTCGGAGCTTGGTGAGAGAGAACGGCGCGTACCGCAGATCGGGACGTGCTGCCTCAGCACCGTTGAACAGAGGAACGATGCAATTCCTCCCTTTCCGCCGGCGGACGGGATGCGGCCGGATCAGTGACCAACGGTGAGAGAGAGAGAGAGAGAGAGAGAGAGAGAGAGAGAGAGGCCATCGCAGCCTTGTGTGAGATACTCTGAAGAGATACAAACCAGGCAGGCAGGCTCCATTGTATATAGTGGAGCGAACTACCTTTTTCTCCATAAAAATCGTTTTATATTCTGTGTATGTGCCATTGAGCGATACAACTTTGTTTAAAAATAACGCGCCAACGCGTCAAGTCGAACTTTGTTGCGTGCACACGTGGTACACGACCTCCGTAGGTAAACAACCGCTACACTCATTCAAATTAGCACATGAGCTGCCATTTCGTAAATAAATGAGCTCCACCGTATACCCGCGCGGGTGTGGCTCGGCACGAAGCTTGAGTACATGCATGGTGCACCTATTCTCTTCTTGTATACGTACACCACCTACATGGGGTTGCGTGACAGAGGTACAAACGTAGAGAGATATAGTGTCTGGGTTCGTGAGAGTTTTTTGTGTGTGTGTGTGTGTGTGGGGTCAATAAAAAAATGTAACATATGCAATGTGTGTGAAATAGAGTCTTGGATATATCATATATATAGAGGGGGCGATCCATGAGAAGAGAGTGGAGGTATCATTGGCTTGAGGTGTCCATGGAATCGAAGAGAGGGATGATGTGTGTGTGTGTGCACGCGCGATCGATAAAGAGTGCCATCGAATTTGTGTGTGCCCACATCAAAGATATAGAGCGGCTGGCCTACTGGAACGTGAGAGGGGACATCTGCAGTTTGTCTCTGTGGCATGGATACCTACCTACAGCACTCGACTGTCGGTGTGTGGTGGAGGGGGAAGGGAGGCCTAATTAACTATAGAGGTACAATGGCTGGTATATGTGTGGAGGAGGAGAGAGGCCTACCTCATGTATTAAGGGAGACCGATCTACCTCATGTATTAAGGGAGATCGATCGACATCCATGCATATGTGTAGGAGAGGAATAAGGTTGGGAGAGAGGCAGAGCTAGAGTGTTGGAGGGATGGTAGTGGAGTTGCTTCTAACAAATGGTGGGGTAGGCTTGCTAGACAAATGGAGGGAACGTCTGCAATATCAATAAAAGAGGGGATGGATGCCTTTCTGTGCACGTGCGTGTGAGAGACGGGTCAGGAGGCATGCACGAATGATGAGGGGGGGGGGACGATATGGCTGTGGTAAGCAGACGTAACTACATAGGAAGATCAATCGTCCTTTGTCAGAGAAAGGAGAGACATAACTTGTGAGGTACGTCGATCGATGGGGGGGGATAGTTAAAGTCGACCTAGGTATATGTTGGAAGATCGATCGGTATACATGCATGTGTGTTTAGAAGCAAATGAGGCATGGGGAGAAGGATAGAGAGAGAGAGAGGGATGCATCTAGGAGGTGGTGCGAGAGGCATACTATATCGAGGGGAAGGAGTGTGTGAGTACGAGATCGATGAAAAGAGTGGTGGGAGTGAAGCATGGGCGGTGATAAGAGAAGAGGGGAAGCTTGTGTTTGTGCTAGGCACACCTGGCTAGAGAGGCATATCGATTGATGTGTGATGTAAAGAAGGAGCTGGGGGGCCTAAACACACCATGGGTGAACGACCTAAAGTGAAAAGATGAATTTGTGCGATGGAGCTAGAGAATGTTGAGGGAGGGTGAGAGGGATGCGGGCGTGTGCATGCAAGAGAGAAAGTTAGCGCTAGCTACAAAGATAAGAGGATTGTGTGGGTGTAAAAGACGAATAGAGATCATACTTCATTATAAAAAGCGAATTCGGATATTTGAAGAATTTATCATAGTGTTTTAAACCGACGCATGTGTGAATATATATAACGGTGATACACATGGTGTGGTTATGAACATGTTATACTACATATAATATATTTTATCTCTACTCTTATAAAAAAATGGAGTTGTTGATGATGGTGTGCCTGCCATCCTGCAATATAGGCCGTCCGATTTATATCTGACGGATAGGAAGAAAACTATGTCAATTTTGAAAAAAGATACCCACACCCCTCTCCATATTTGCAAATTAGGCCTCCCCTTGATCATGTCGATGTTCTGTGGAACGCATGGGCATCTTGCTAGTACTACGTATAATACATAGAACATTGATTATAATTTGGGCTAATGTGTGGCTTTTGCAGCTCATGTCTAAATACTTGTCATAATGTAGGGGGCGGGGCACTATACTTTGTGTGATAAACACGGTTTACGTATGGAACATGGTTTAGATTATGAATATATAGTTAGTACATCAAATGTACTATTATTTGGAATCAACATCAAGTGTATTCAAAAAATAGAATTCGAGTTCATGTAGTACACATAGTTCATATCTATTTCTATAGTAATCATGTGGTGTGTTATTAAGGTAATACACGAATGATGGTTGAAGTTGGCAACAATCATGATTGTAGATTCTTATTGAAATAGAGAAACAAATTCAAATTCAGTTCGAATTGCAGTGGTAGTATAGACATTTGGACTGCACTAAAATGTTGTATGAGTAGGTTACATGCATTATACAGCAAGCGAAATTTTTTTATTGGACATAACATGGATTCATACTCCCTCCTTCCATCTATATAGGGCGTAATGAGTTTTTTAAGACTGCCTTTGACTATTGACAAGATTAATAGTACATGACATGCACAATGTGAAAATTATATCATTGAAAGAACTTTTCACAGACGAATTTAACGGTGTGCTTTGTGTAAGTTGCATGTCATATATTATTGCTCTAATATTTGGTCAAAGTTAGCATCGAAAAACGCATTAGGCCCTATATAGATGGAAGGAGGGAGTAGCTTTGAATAACATTTGTATAGTAAAACGGGGCAAGACTCTCTCTTTGTGTGGTGTGAATAGTTTTATTTTTTTCATTTTCTTTTTGGTTGAGGGAAGTGCGAATTGATTTGGTACGTACAAGTACAATATTACTACACATTAGGCTTGTCCCTAAAATTCAACCCGCGTCTTGTTATATCCCGAAAATTCAGATATCGTGCTCCCAAAACTGGGGCCTTCACAACCCGCGCCTTGCTATCCCGAAATTACAACGCGCGCGAAAACTCCCTCCAGCTGCCAAATCCCGACACACGAAATCCCCCTTCTAACCCCGAGTCGAAAGGGCCGCTATTTCAAATCGGTGGGGTGTACTTTTGTAACACACCCTAGATTTTGGACAAGCGCGTCCCTAAGTCATGGTTCACCCCCTCCCATCGCCCCCTTTTCGTCATTCGAAATCCCAGGCTGCCATAACCTCTCCGCTCCAGCCGCGAAACCCCACCCTCCTCCATCTGCCACCTGACCGCTGCCCAGCCGGAGCCTCTTCCCCGATGATGTCATCCACCGCAACAGCTCAACATCCCTCGTCCACCTCCTCGGATGAGGATTCGTCGTCCATCTCGTCGTCCCACCGGTTCAGTCGCCCCGTCCTTGTTGCGGAACATTGCAGAAAATAAAAAATTTCTACGCTTCGCCAAGATCAATCTATGGAGTCATCTAGCAATGAGATAGAGGAGTGCATCTACATACCCTTGTAGATCGCGCGGAAGCGTTCAAGAGAACGGGGTTGAGGGAGTCGTACTCGTCGTGATCCAAATCACTGATGATCCTAGTGCCGAACGGACGACACCTCCGCGTTCAACACACGTACGGTTGGGGAAGACGTCTCCTCCTTCTTGATCCAGCAAGGGGAAGGGAGAGGTTGATGGAGATCCAGCAGCACGACGGCGTGGTGGTGGAAGCAGCGGTGATCTCGGCAGGGCTTCGCCAAGCTCTACGAGAGGGAGAGGTGTTGCGGAGGGAGAGGGAGGCGCCAGGAGCAGGGGTGCGGCTGCCCTCCCTCCCCCTATTTATATAGGGGCCCTGGGGGTGGCCGGCCCCCTATAGATTGGATCTCAAGGGGGGGGGGGGCGACGGCCAAGGGGGTGGCTTGCCCCCCAAGCCAAGTGGGGCGCCCCCACCCCTAGGGTTTCCAACCCTAGGCGCATGAGGGGGGGGGCAAGGGGGGCTGGTTCCCCTCCCACTTCAGCCCATGGGGCCCTCCGGGATAGGTGGCCCCACCCGGTGGACCCCCGGGACCCTTCCGGTGGTCCCGGTACAATACAGGTGACCCGCGAAACTTTCCTGATGGCCGAAACTAGACTTCCTATATATAATTCTTCACATCCGGACCATTCCGAAACTCCTCATGATGTCCGGGATCTCATCCGGGACCCCGAACAACTTTCGGGTTACCGCATACTAGTATCTCTACAACCCTAGCGTCACCGAACCTTAAGTGTGTAGACCCTACGGGTTCGGGAGACATGTAGACATGACCGAGACGACTCTCTGGCCAATAACCAACAGCGGGATCTGGATACCCATGTTGGCTCCCACATGTTCCACGATGATCTCATCGAATGAACCACGATGTCGAGGATTCGAGTAATCCCGTATACAATTCCCTTTGTCAATCGGTACGTTACTTGCCCGAGACTCGATCGTCGGTATCCCAATACCTCGTTCAATCTCGTTACCGGCAAGTCACTTTACTCGTATCGTAATGCATGATCCCGTGACCAACCACTTAGTCACTTTGAGATCATTATGATGATGCATTACCAAGTGGGCCCAGAGATACCTCTCCATCATACGGAGTGCCAAATCCCAGTCTCAATCCGTGTCAACCCAACAGACACTTTCGGAGATACCTCTAGTATACCTTTATAGTCACCCAGTTACGTTGTGACGTTTGGTACACCCAAAGCACTCCTACGGCATCCGGGAGTTACACGATCTCATGGTCTAAGGAAATGATACTTGACATTGAAAAAGCTCTAGCAAACGAACTACACGATCTTGTGCTATGCTTAGGATTGGGTCTTGTCCATCACATCATTCTCCCAATGATGTGATCCCGTTATCAATGACATCCAATGTCCATGGTCAGGAAACCATGACCATCTATTGATAAACGAGCTAGTCAACTAGAGATTCACTAGGGACATGTTGTGGTCTATGTATTCACACATGTATTACGATTTCCGGATAACACAATTATAGCATGAATAAAAGACAATGATCATGAACGAGGAAATATAATAATAACCATTTTATTATTGCCTCTAGGGCATATTTCCAACAGTATCCCACTTGCACTAGAGTCAATAATCTAGTAACATTGTGATGAATCGAACACCCATAGAGTTCTGGTGTTGATCATGTTTTGCTCGCGGAAGAGGTTTAGTCAACGAATCTGCGACATTCAGATCTGTATGCACTTTGCAAATATCTATGTCTCCATCTTGAACATTTTCACGAATGGAGTTGAAGCGACGCTTGATGTGCCTGGTCTTCTTGTGAAACCTGGGCTCCTTGGCAAGGGCAATAGCTCCAGTGTTGTCACAGAAGAGTGTGATCGGCCCCGACGCATTGGGTATGACTCCTAGGTCGGTGATGAACTCCTTCACCCAGATTGCTTCATGCGCTGCCTCCGAGGCTGCCATGTACTCCGCTTCACATGTAGATCCCGCCACGACGCTTTGCTTGCAACTGCACCAGCTTACTGCCCCACCATTCAAAATATACACGTATCCGGTATGTGACTTAGAGTCATCCAGAACCGTGTCGAAGCTAGCATCGACGTAACCCTTTACGACGAGCTCTTCGTCACCTCCATATACGAGAAACATATCCTTAGTCCTTTTTAGGTACTTCAGGATATTCTTGACTGCTGTCCAGTGTTCCATGCCGGGATTACTTTGGTACCTTCCTACCAAACTCACGGCAAGGTTTACATCAGGTCTAGTACACAGCATGGCATACATGATTGATCCTATGGCTGAGGCATATGGGACGACACTCATCTTTTCTCTATCTTCTGTCGTGGTCGGACATTGAGCCGAGCTCAATTTCACACCTTGCAACACAGGCAAGAACCCCTTCTTGGACTGATCCATATTGAACTTCTTCAATATCTTATCAAGGTATGTGCTTTGTGAAAGACCTATGAGGCGTCTTGATCTATCTCTATAGATCTTGATGCCTAATATGTAATCAGCTTCTCCAAGGTCCTTCATTCAAAAACACTTATTCAAGTAGGCCTTAATGCTGTCCAAAAGTTCTATATCATTTCCCATCAAAAGTATGTCATCCACATATAATATGAGAAATGCTACAAAGCTCCCACTCACTTTCTTGTAAATGCAGGCTTCTCCATAAGTCTGCGTAAACCCAAACGCTTTGATCATTTCATTAAAGCGAATGTTCCAACTCCGAGATGCTTGCACCAGCCCATAGATGGAGGGCTGGAGCTTGCATACCTTGTTAGCATTCTTAGGATCGACAAAACCTTCCGGCTGCATCATATACAATTCTTCCTTAAGATGGCCGTTAAGGAATGCCGATTTGACGTCCATTTGCCATATCTCATAGTCATAGTATGCGGCAATTGCTAACATGATTCGAACGGACTTCAGCTTCGCTACTGGAGAGAAAGTCTCATCGTAGTCAACCCCTTGAACTTGTCGATAACCCTTAGCGACAAGTCGAGCTTTATAGATGGTAACATTACCATTCCCGTCCGTCTTCTTCTTAAAGATCCATTTGTTTTCTATCGCTCGCCGATCATCGGGCGAGTCTGTCAAAGTCCATACTTTGTTTTCATACATGGATCCTATCTCGGATTGCATGGCTTCAAGCCATTTGTTGGAATTTGGGCCCGCCATTGCTTCTTCATAGTTCGAAGGTTCACCGTTGTCTAACAACATGATTTCTAGGACAGGGTTGCCATACCACTCTGGTGTGGAACGTGTCCTCGTGGACCTATGAAGTTCAGTAGTAACTTGATCCGAAGTACCTTGATCATCATCATTAGTTTCCTCTCTAGTCAGTGCAGGCACCACAAGAACATCTTCCTGAGCTGCGCTACTTTCAAGAGGTAGTACTTCATCAAGTTCCACTTTTCTCCCACTTCTTTCGAGAGAAACTCTTTCTCCAGAAAGGACCCGTTCTTGGCAACAAAGATCTTGCCTTCGGATCTGAGGTAGAAGGTATACCCAATGGTTTCCTTAGGGTATCCTATGAAGATGCATTTTTCCAACTTGGGTTCGAGCTTTTCAGGTTGAAGTTTCTTGACATAAGCATCGCATCCCCAAACTTTTAGAAACGACAACTTAGGTTTCTTCCCAAACCATAATTCATACGGTGTCGTCTCAACGGATTTCGACGGTGCCCTATTTAAAGTGAATGTAGATGTCTCTAGAGCGTGTCCCCAAAATGATAGCGGTAAATCGGTGAGTGACATCATAGATCGCACCATATCCAATAGAGTGTGATTACGACGTTCGGACACACCGTTACGCTGAGGTGTTCCAGGCGGCGTGAGTTGTGAAACAATTCCACATTTCCTTAAGTGCGTACCAAATTCGTGACTTAAATATTCTCTCCCACGATCTGATCGTAAGAACTTTATCTTTCGGTCACGTTGATTCTCTACCTCATTCTGAAATTCCTTGAACTTTTCAAAGGTCTCAAACTTGTGTTTCATCAAGTAGACATACCCATATCTACTCAAGTCATCAGTGAGAGTGAGAACATAACGATATCCTCTGCGAGCCTCAATGCTCATTGGACCGCACACATCAGTATGTATGATTTCCAATAAGTTGGTTGCTCGCTCATTGTTCCGGAGAACGGAGTCTTGGTCATTTTGCCCATGAGGCATGGTTCGCATGTGTCAAATGATTCATAATCGAGAGACTCTAAAAGTCCATTAGCATGGAGCTTCTTCATGCACTTGACACCAATGTGACCAAGGCGACAGTGCCACAAGTATGTGGGACTATCACTATCAACTTTATATCTTTTGGTATTCACACTATGAATATGTGTAACATCACGTTCGAGATTCATTAAGAATAAACCATTGACCAGTGGGGCATGACCATAAAACATATCTCTCATATAAATAGAACAACCATTATTCTCGGATTTAAATGAGTAGCCATCTCGCATTAAACGAGATCCAGATACAATGTTCATGCTCAAAGCTGGCACTAAATAACAATTATTGAGGTTTAAAACTAATCCCGTAGGTAAATGTAGAGGTAGCGTGCCGACGGCGATCACATCAACCTTGGAACCATTCCCGACGCGCATCGTCACCTCGTCCTTCGCCAGTCTCCGCTTATTCCGCAGCTCCTGCTTTCAGTTACAAATATGAGCAACCGCACCGGTATCAAATACCCAGGAGCTACTACGAGTACTGGTAAGGTACACATCAATTACATGTATATCACATATACCTTTGGTGTTGCCGGCCTTCATGTCCGCTAAGTATTTGGGGCAGTTCCGCTTCCAGTGTCCCTTTCCCTTGCAATAAAAGCACTCAGTCTCAGGTTTGGGTCCATTCTTTGGCTTCTTCCCGGCAGCTGGCTTACCGGGCGTGGCAACTCCCTTGCCGTCCTTCTTGAAGTTCTTCTTACCCTTGCCTTTCTTGAAACTAGTGGTTTCATTGACCATCAACACTTGATGCTCCTTTTTGATTTCCACCTCTGCTGATTTCAGCATTGAAAATACTTCAGGAATAGTTTTCACCATCCCCTGCATATTGTAGTTCATCACAAAGCTCTTGTAGCTAGGTGGGAGCGACTGAAGGATTCTGTCAATGACCACCTCGTCCGGGAGGTTAATCTCCAGCTGGGACAAGCGGTTGTGCAACCCAGACATTTTGAGTATGTGCTCACTGACAGAACTATTTTCCTCCATCTTACAACTGTAGAACTTGTGGAAGACTTCATATCTCTCGACCCGGGCATGAGCTTGGAAAACCATTTTCAGCTCTTTGAACATCTCATATGCTCCGTGTTGCTCAAAACGCTTCTGGAGCCCCGGTTCTAAGCTGTAAAGCATGCCGCACTGAACGAGGGAGTAATCATCAGCACGTGACTGCCAAGCGTTCATAACGTCTTGGTTCTCTGGGATGGGTGCTTCACCTAGCGGTCCTTCTAGGACATATGCTTTCTTGGCAGCTATGAGGATGATCCTCAGGTTCCGGACCCAGTCCGAATAGTTGCTGCCATCATCTTTCAGCTTGGTTTTCTCTAGGAACGCGTTGAAGTTGAGGTTGACATGAGCGTTGGCCATTTGATCTACAAGACATTTTGCAAAGGTTTTTAGACTAAGTTCATGATAATTAAGTTCATCTAATAAAATTATTTAATGAACTCCCACTTAGATTAGACATCCCTCTAGTCATCTAAGTGATACATGATCCAACTCAACTAGCCCGTGTCCGATCATCACGTGAGACGGACTAGTCATCATCGGTGAACATCTCCATGTTGATCGTATCTTCCATACGACTCATGTTCGACCTTTCGGTCTCTTGTGTTCCGAGGCCATGTCTGTACATGCTAGGCTTGTCAAGTCAACCTAAGTGTTTTGCATGTGTAAATCTGTCTTACACCCATTGTATGTGAACGTTAGAATCTATCACACCCGATCATCACGTGGTGCATCGAAACAACGAACTTTCGCAACGGCACACAGTTAGGGGGAACACTTTCTTGAAATTATTATAAGGGATCATCTAATTTACTACCGTCGTACTAAGCAAATAAGAAGCAAAACATGATAATCATCACATGCAATCAAATAGTGACATGATATGGCCAATATCATATTGCTCCTTTGATCTCCATCTTCGGGGCGCCATGATCATGTTCGTCACCGGCATGACACCATGATCTCCATCATCGTGTCTTCATGAAGTTGTCACGCCAACGATTACTTCTACTTCTAAGGCTAACGTGTTTAGAAATAAAGTAAAGTAATTTACATGGCGTTATTCAATGACCCGCAGGTCATACAAAAAATAAAGACAACTCCTATGGCTCCTGCCGGTTGTCATACTCATCGACATGCAAGTCGTGATTCCTATTACAAGAACATGATCAATCTCATACATCACATATATTTCATTCATCACATCGTTTTGACCATATCACATCACAAGGCATATGCTGCAAAAACAAGTTAGACATCCTCTAATTGTTGTTGCAAGTTTTTACGTGGCTTCTATAGGTTTCTAGCAAGAATGTTTCTTACCTATGTAAAACCACAACGTGATATGCCAATTTCTATTTACCCTTCATAAGGACCCTTTTCATTGAATCCGCTCCAACTAAAGTGGGAGAGACAGACACCCGCTAGCCACCTTATGCAACTAGTGCATGTCAGTCGGTGGAACCTGTCTCACGTAAGCGTACGTGTAAGGTCGGTCCGGGCCGCTTCATCCCACGATGCCGCCAAAGCAAGATAAGACTAGTAGTGGCAAGAAAATTGACAACATCTACGCCCACAACAAGTTTGTGTTCTACTGTGCATAGAAACTACACATAGACCTAGCTCATGATGCCACTGTTGGGGAATGTTGCAGAAAATAAAATTTTTCTACGCTTCACCAAGATCAATCTATGGAGTCATCTAGCAACAAGATAGAGGAGTGCATCTACATACCCTTGTTGATCGCGCGGAAGCGTTCAAGAGAATGGGGTTGAGGGAGTCGTACTCGTCGTGATCCAAATCACCGATGATCCTAGTGCCGATCGGACGGCACCTCCGCGTTCAACACACGTACGATTGGGGAAGATGTCTCCTCCTTCTTGATCCAGCAAGGGGAAGGGAGAAGTTGATGGAGATCCAGCAGCACGACGGCGTGGTGGTGGAAGCAGCGGTGATCTCGGCAGGGCTTCGCCAAGCTCTACGAGAGGGAGAGGTGTTGCAGAGGGAGAGGGAGGCGCCAGGAGCAGGGGTGCGGCTGCCCTCCCTCCCCCTCTTTATATAGGGGCCCTGGGGGGTGGCCGCCCCCCTAGAGATTGGATCTCAAGGGGGGGGGGCGGCCAAGGGGGTGGCTTGCCCCCCAAGCCAAGTCAGGCGCCCCCACCCCTAGGGTTTCCAACCCTAGGCGCAGGGGGGCCCAAGGGGGGGGCGCACCAGCCCACCAGGGGCTGGTTCACCTCCCACTTCAGCCCATGGGGCCCTCCGGGATAGGTAGCCCCACCCGATGGACCCCCATGACCCTTCCGGTGGTCCCGGTACAATACCGGTGACCCCCGAAACTTTCCCGATGGCCGAAACTGGACTTCCTATATATAATTATTCACCTCCGGACCATTCTGGAACTCCTCGTGACGTCCGAGATCTCATCCGGGACTCCGAACAACTTTCGGGTTACCGCATACTAGTATCTCTACAACCCTAGCGTCACCGAACCTTAAGTGTGTAGACCCTACGGGTTCGGGAGACATGCAGACATGACCGAGACGACTCTCTGGCCAATAACCAACAGCGGGATCTGGATACCCATGTTGGCTCCCACATGTTCCACGATGATCTCATTGAATGAACCACGATGTCGAGGATTCGAGTAATCCCATATACAATTCCCTTTGTCAATCGGTACGTTACTTGCCCGAGATTCGATCGTCGGTATCCCAATACCTCGTTCAATCTCGTTATCGGCAAGTCACTTTACTCGTACCGTAATGCATGATCCCGTGGCCAACCACTTAGTCACTTTGAGCTCATTATGATGATGCATTACCGAGTGGGCCCAGAGATTCCTCTCCGTCATACGGAGTGACAAATCCCAATCTCGATCCGTGTCAACCCAACAGACACTTTCGGAGATACCTGCAGTATACCTTTATAGTCACCCAGTTATGTTGTGACGTTTGGTACACCCAAAGCACTCCTACGGCATCCGGGAGTTACACGATCTCATGGTCTAAGGAAATGATACTTGACATTGAAAAAGCTCTAGCAAATGAACTACGCGATGTTGTGCTTTGCTTAGGATTGGGTCTTGTCCATCACATCATTCTCCCAATGATGTGATCCCGTTATCAATGACATCCAATGTCCATGGTCAGGAAACCATGACCATCTATTGATAAACGAGCTAGTCAACTAGAGGTTCACTAGGGACATGTTGTGGTCTATGTATTCACACATGTATTACGATTTCCGGATAACACAATTATAGCATGAATAAAAGAAAATTATAATGAACGAGGAAATATAATAATAACCGTTTTATTATTGCCTCTAGGGCATATTTCCAATAGTCCTCCACCTCCAAGGAGTTGCTCCGACGATCGCCTTTCCTATCGCGGCTGCTCCATCCCCACAGCGCCACCTTAACCTGCTGCGCCGGAACCGTAACATCCTCACCGACTCCTCGTACGAAGCCGAGGCCTACTCGGCGCCACCAAAGAGGTTGTACACTCATCACATCGCACCTTCTCCTTAACTCGACCTCCCGGAACCGATGATGCTCCATCCCGCACCCCCATGGAGCGGCTACCTTGAAGCCTGCGCCGCAGGCGACATCTCCATGGCGGCTCTCCCCCAGTGCGAGGCCCCTTCGACGGCGGCGTCGATACCAGCCGGATCTGCTGCTGCTACTCCAGCTCTCGCTAGCTCGCTCGCGCTTCTGCTGCTGCTCCGGCTCTTGCTCGATCGCTCGCTCGCCCAGCTGCTGCTGCTCCGGCTCTCACTCGCTCGCTCGCGCTGCTGCTATTGTTCTTCCCCTTGCTCGTGCAACTGCTCTGCTATGATTTAGCTACACTTCAGTCGACTGAAGCGACTTTTGGGTCAGCTAATTTTCAGGG
>NC_041381.1:340870919-340918091 GCF_002162155.2 Triticum dicoccoides | reverse complement strand
GCCGGAGTTAAGGAAGAACCACCCGCAGCGGGGACGGGGGCTCATCGGAGAGGTACCCCACTATCTATCTTAGGGTTCAGGGTGGGGGGCGGGGGGCCTAGAGGGCTGGCCGGGGCAGCGGCGGACCAGCGGTGGGGAGTTGTTTCGGGGCGGCGAGGCGGCGCTGGGGCCAGCGGTTCGGCCGGTGGTGGCTGGCGGCTCAGGGGGGTGCAGGTTGAAGATGAACCGCAGGCCCTCCCTAAACTACATGTAAAGTGCCTCTCTGCTACCATTGCGTTCAGTTTCGACAGTAACATTCAGATTCCACAGTAAATTTCAGTTTTGACAGTTAAGTATAGAGTCAACAGTTTTTACCTCATCTGTTGTAGTCAGGTAGTTTTTTGTGATGTAAATGTTACATCTATTTTACATCATCTATTGGAGATGCTATTAGAATCCCACTTGAGATTGACGATTTCTGTCTTGTGCTGCTTCAGCCTTGACGTCTTACGGCTCACCGGAGCTGCTCCAACGACAGAACGATCCATCACAACAGAGCAGTGCCCTGGACGCCATCTACAGATTCCTCAGTTCTTCCTCCACACCTTTGACAGCCACCTCTGCCTCAACTGCTTCAGCGACCAACCCAATGATGCTGAGGTCGACACGGCTACGGCAAAGAGGTTGTACACTTGTTGCATCACTTATTACTATACATTCATGTTGATCCATTAGGGCTATTTTGGTTCAACGGAAAAACATAGCAATAGGGAAATTTCCAATGGCACTCTACTATTGAATTATTCATGCATTTTGTTGAAAGGAATGAAGCAAAACATCCACCTAGACCTACTTTTCAAAATCCTATGCATGAAAACAAGACCAAGTGCATTAGTGGCAGAATAACATTCTAACTGTACATGCTTTCATATGGTTTCACTTTATTTTTGCCATGTTTCGTTGCATTCCTCTGCTCTTCCAATTCCTGTAAACCAAACACCCAAGTTGACAGAAATCCTGTGTTTACAAATGCTCTATTTACCATGTGCATTCCTATCCTATTCCGGTGTTTTTCCTATCCCTGCGTTTTAAGAATCATACAAGCCAAATGAGCCCTTACAGAATTACTTCAGTTACAGGTAGGTGTTGAAGGGAACTTTGTGTGGTTTGTCGTGCTCCTACCACGACGTCGTCCACCTCACCTGAGCTGCTCCATCGACAGAAGCATGCACCAAACCAGACATCACGACTCTTGACCGTCTTTCACCGCCTCAAATCTCCTTCCCTGCCGCCGGCACCCACCGCAACGGCATCACCATCATCGACTCAGCAGATGAACCTGAGGAGTACACGGGTCCACAAGAGAGGTCGCACTCTTTTGTTTCTGCTTATGTTATGCATTGCTTAAAATTACCTGCTACTTTATCATCCTGTTCACCTCTTCGACTCCAAGTCAGCTCCAAATTAATGTTCAAACTTGAGTTCTAAATTAGTTGTGGGGAACATATTGAGGCAACAATGAATAGTATGTCTGTCTAATATCTGGTTCACCTAGGGTATGCCTATGTTGTTCATCTTGGGTGGGAAACAAATAGTAAAGCAATCAGCATCTATCTTTTTATTAAATTAAAGCAATCATCATCCTGCTATCATTATTTTTTGATCCATCCACCGGTTGTTACCATCACTCTAAATTTCTGCATGCTCTGCTTACATAATCTCACCATATTTTTTTCGTATGCATGTCATATATTGCACATAGTCATGCTGAACATGTAGAGAAAAAGAGAAGAGTTTTGCGCGGCAATACAATGTCATGCAGACATCGCTCCATGGTGGGTTCAATGGCAAACCCTCCCCACCCCTCTCCAGATTGTAATCCAGAGTAAGATATCTGTTCTGAGGCGGATTCAGACGCCGCTGACCACTCCTATTTACCCCCCAAGGTGTTTGCTCTACCTTGGCATGATAATGTTAGTCATATCATGCATATGTTGCCTTGCAGTGCCTACTTTTGGCATCATATATGTCATCTGCTTAGTTTAGACATGTTCTGTAATGCCACCTGTTTAGTTTCTATTTCATATATGGGAATTATGTGCTCATGTCTTTTAGCCAGCCATAATATATATGAAATGTGCAATGCCATCCTGTTTAACCAGGCATCATATATTTGAATGATATCTTGCCCATCCTTTTCTTCATTACATTTCCATTTGTCGACAATGTTTGTACATTAAACTACTCTTCCTGTGAATCAACCATTTGGGTGGGAGATGGAAAAATCCGAAGTGAAAACAAGGCCTTCAGAGCAGACAGTGCTACCTGTCGAAGCAGATCTCTTGTTGGGTCCCGATAGCTCCTCAGAGATGGATTCAGAGACAGATGACCAGTCCTATTCCCCCACCGAGGTGTATGCTCAAACTTGGCACGGATATACTGCTCATATCATGCATATGGTGTCTTGCGTTGCATAGTTTAGACATCATATACACAATATTCAACACCATGTTCTTAGTTCAGACATCATATCGAACGCCCTCTATTTAGCATATAAATCACATATGTGAATTAAATGATGCGAACTTGATTACTTAGATAACATGTAGGTGAATTATATCATGCGATCCTGTTTAGTTATTCATCATATCTTTGAATTATGTTATGCTATGCTATCCAGTTTAGATAGACATCATATATGTGAAATTATGTCATGCTATCCGTTTTAGTTAAACAATATACATGTCAACTATTTCATGACCTCTTTTTTCCGCACTATCTATTGCATCTGTCTCTCATACAATGTCTGTACATTCAACTATGTTTCCTGTTTATCAGCCATTTGAATTGGAGCGGGTGATGCCAGTATCTAGCGGACTAAAAACACGGTCTTCAAATAAAATGATGCTACCTCTTGGTGGAGATAGCACCCCGGTTGTAGATGCACAAGAACCAGCCCAACCACACATAACCCAAACTCTCGCAGATTGTACCCCTACTGCGATGGACAGAGAACCAGCTTCACCCAATCTAAACCCAACCCCAGCAGATAGTAACCCAGTTCCTGTTGACACAACACCATCTCCACCACAGAGCTCCCAAACAAGAGCAGTTAGGAAGGCAGCTCCAGTGCCCAAAGGGCCAGTACTACCACGGCGAACCCCAACTCCACCAGTTAGTACGCCTATTCCTATGGAGGAAGCACAACCATCTAGTCGTAGTTTAGCATCTATCGAATTTGATGTTGCTAAATCATATGTGCGTATCTTCCCATCTTGGAAATATTATACTGAAGATGAAGGAAAATGCCAGTTGCAGGTGTTTGTCCAGGAGTTATATATAAGTAATGTTATTCATGACAATTACTTTGCTTTGTCCCATACATCCTACCTCCATGATGGTTATAATACAGCAAATTTTCCCATTTTTCTCTATAGAGAAGGACCGATTTGGAAACTCAGGATGAGGTAACCTGTGCTAATACCTCTGCTATCATCAAGAATGCTTGGTGACAGTATCGGAATTACCTGAAGAAAATGTACTTCACCGGCAAAGAAACTCATCAAATTCCCTTATGTTCTCCTAAGACACATTTACTGGACAATGACTGGGAATGCCTTGTTCTGTACTGGTCCCGAACCAAGAATGTGGTAAGGTCTACGAGCTCATTTTCTATTTTTAAGTACTATATTCTTGCGTCTTACTGTACTCTGTTCATGTAGAACAAGTGCCTAAACCTGAAGAACAACTATTCAATTTTAAGATTCCATTGCTATCATAGTTCAAAAAAGTGCTAGGGGTTAATTGTGCGTTTTGCCACCGCCTTGCGCTTTACTGACCAAAGCGCATGCTTATGCGCAGTTATGCACAGATTAAGGGTAGTTATGCGCAATGCATTTTGCCAATGCCTAGAGCCTAGGTGCGCCTTTTTTAACTATGATTGCTATCGTGCATACTGCTTTGCTCTTGTATCACTGTATTTACTGATACAAACTTATTTCTAAATTGAAGGATCCAATTGAAACTCCAATGGCAGCATGTATGTTCACGCATGTTTCTTTAATAGGTTTTCTCTTATCAATAGCTCTATTGGTTTCAATTTCAATTGTGTATACAATTGACTTCTCATATCATCCGTATTACTAGCATCACAACAGAGCCAATAGTGTTGTCGTACATGTAGACCCGTGGTACCCATCTGAAATCTTGTTGTGCCGTGTAGTTTCCCATGCTTTGTATTCTTTCACTGCTGCTTTGTCTTGAACTGATATGATTTGAACCGTGTCTCTATTTTGAATTGGGAAGACAATGCAGTGACCATAGGACATAGATATATGTTTGCTTGATGCTTTTATTATGTACTAGTACTTGGCAATAGAAGACTTGGTAGTTTAATTCTGTCCACCTTACTAATGAACTGGTTCACCGAAATGAGTTTCATATACTAGTACATGCTAAACCTGTCATGTGTCTGCTTGTTTCTTCTTTTAGAATGCTGACAGAATATTGGGGAAGAGTGCCTTATTAAGCAATGGTAAAGGAAGTAATGCAGATAAGGTTCAGTATAGTGACACATCCTTGTTGCTCTCCAACAAAGCTGATAAAACAGCTAAGGAAGACTATCTTGAAGGCAGTGAGACAACCCCAAAGTCTTGTCTTGGTTTAGTGTTCGAGTTACTGGATACTACCGCTTGCACAAGCTATTCAAACTCACTGTCCGAGCCAGTTCGGTTTCTTGAGTCTCAACTACAATCTGAAAGACATCGATCAGCTATGTTGCGACAAGAAGCGGAAGGACTGTGGAAGTCCCTGGAGCATTCAGATGCATGCTTTCTGGTGCAACAGCAAGCGTTGGAGGATTTTAGTGCCAAACAGGACAAAGCTAATAAGCTTGCTAAGCTTATTGCCATCATGGTGGATACCAAGCATAACGTTTCTTGAACTCTTCTGAAGTTGTTTCAGTTATGCTCTTGTTTTGTTGCCGCGTTTATTTGCACTGGTGGCCAATTTTGATGGCGAGTGGATGTAATATGCTGCTTTCTTCCCTATATTTGCACTGGTGGTGAACTTTGATGCCCAGTGGATGTAATATGTGTAATAGCAGTAATAGGCTAGCGTTAATTGCTTGCTTATTTATTTCCTTATTGTCTTGTTTAGTTGTTTGCTTGTAGTCACTGCAATTCTTTTTCTGTGTTTTTCTAGTGGCCACAATAGCCTATTTCTGGTAACTAGGCCAAAATAATCATGGCAACACACGGACTGTTGTAACCATGGGCCTCCTGCGGGTCGTATGATCCATGGGCCTTCTACGGGCCATAGGATCCATTGGCCTTCTATACGGGCCATAGGATCCATGGGCCTTCTACGGGCCGTAGGGTCCATGGGCCTTCTACGGGCTGTACGATCCATGGGCCTTCTACAGGCCGTACGATCCATGGGCCTTATACAGGCCGTAGGATCCTTGGGCCTTCTACGGGGCGTATCATCATTTCGCCAATCATGGGCCATACCATTCATGGACCATAACGGGCTGTTAATAGGTTGTATTTGATAACTCTATGGAAATAGCCCAACGGGTATTTTTGACATGAAAACGGCCCAACGTATTAACGGTCCACAAACGGGCCGACTGTAACGACGGGCTGAATTTGGCCCACAAGCAGAAAATGACAGTAACGGGCCGTAAGTAACCAAATGCTGCAAATGAGCCCAAAATAAATGGGCCCTGAGAAGGCCGAAAGATAACTTGGGCTGGAAATGGCCCAATGGAATAATGGGCCGTTAATGGGTATAATGAGATAAACTGTTCATTACGGGCCAGTTTCACCACGGGCCGTTAATGGGCCAAGAGTTACAAAGGCCCTCATATGGGCCAAAAGAAGTCATGGGCCACACATGGGCCAGAAGTTAAAACAGGCTGGAATCATATTGGATGGCCCAGATGACGCTACTGGGCCTAATTCGGAGAGGTCGTAACGGGCCCTGGTTTAGCGGTCTATAAATGGGCTATATGCGAACATGCCGTTAACAGGCTTTCCGTGGGCCGGCCCCCCAACTTTTGACCAAGTCAAACGGGCCGGCCTTTTAAGAAGAATGGCCCTCTATTGGGCTGTGCCATGTGTCGACGTATCATAGGCGCCTTGGGTCCAAAGAGTGGATGACATCTGTCTAAACGGTGAGCCGCCACGTGTTTCCTCCAGCCAATGATGATTTTACACGTGGAAAATCCCCATTGGTCGGGGCTGTTAATGGGTTATCAGATCCAAAACCGGACCCGATAGCTTAATGACGTTCCGTTATGGTGGATGCCACGTGTCGGTCACCCTTGACGAAAGCACTTCCATGATACGCGATTTATTGTCATAGAAGTGGACACTTCCGTGATGATAATTTTGGTAATGTCATGGAACACTTCTACGACAACACAGGTATGACTATCTTGATTCTGTCATAAAATCGTCATGGATGTACAAGCATGATAGAAAACGTGACCTACTGTGACAAACACGTATCATCACGGAAGTGTATTTTTTGTAGTGTTATGCAGGAGACGGAACTAAACATCCTGATATGCATCTTATATATATATATATATATATATATATATGGATGAAATTTGTGGATTATTTAAGCTTGCAGGTTTACCCGGAGATGAAGCTAAGAAGAAGGTCCTCCCTTTATCTTTTAAGGGAAAATCATTGACAAGGTATAAGCTATGCGATGATATTGGATCTTGGAACTAGAATCGACTGAAATTGGAATTTCACAAAAAAAATTATCCTATGCATCTAGTTCATCGTGATCGGAATTATATATAATTTTTGGCCTCGTGAAGGAGAAAGTACCGCTCTAGCTTGGGGGAGGCTTAAGTCAATGTTATATTCATGCCCAATCATGAGCCCTCAAGAGAAATTATTATTCAGAATTTTTATGCTCGCCTTTCTCGTTATTATCAATCCATGCTCGATACTTTTTCTACTGGTTCTTTTATGAAGAAGACTATTGATTTCGAGTGGTATCTCTTAGAAAGAATTAAACTCAACTCTGAAGATTGGGAACTCGACTAAGGCAAAGAGTTAGGTATTAAGCTTAAGTTTGATTGTGTTAAATCTTTTATGAATACCAATGCTTTTCAAAAGTTTAGCACTAAATATGGACTTGACTCTGAGATAGTAGCCGCTTTTTGTGAATCATTTGCTACTCATGTTGATCTCCCTAAGGAGAAGTGGTTTAAATGTCATCCCCCTATTAAAGAAGAAATTAAAGAACTGGTTTTAGCTAAAGATGAAACTGTCATTTACAATGTTGATCCAGTTGTGCCAACTGCTTATATTGAAAAACCACCTTTCCTTGTTAGGACAAAGGAACATGCTAAGGTATCAACTGTGGTTCGTAAAAGTAATATTAAAGCACCTAAACCCCTTGATCAAATTAAAGTAGAACCTAGTGTTGCTATGGTTAATGATTTCCTGGAAGAAAATATTGACGGACATGTTATTTACTTCTGTGATGAAGCTGCTAGAATTGCCAAACCTGATGGAAAAGATAAACACAGACCCGTAGTTGGCATGCCTGTTGTCTTAGTTAAAATAGGAGATCATTGCTATCATGGTTTATGTGACTTGGGTGCTAGTGTGAGCGCTATTCCTTTTACCTTATACCAAGAAATTTTGAATGACATAGCACCCACTGAAATAGAAGACATAGATGTTACTATTAAACTTTCAAACTGAGACACTTGGGATAGTTAGAGATGTTGAAGTCTTGTGTGGGAAAATAAAATACCCTACTGATTTTCTAGTTCTCGGCTCCCCACAAGATGACTCTTGTCCCATTATCTTTGGTAGACACTTCTTGAACACCGTCAATGCTAAGATAGATTGTAAGAAAGAAACTGTCGGTGTCAATTCTGTTGATGAGTCTCATGAGTTTAATTTCTCCAAATTCCATAGACAACCTAAGGAGAAAGAATTACCAAGTAAGGATGAAATAATTGGTCTTGCTTGTATTGCCGTACCTCCTGCTATCCACTAGAACAATAATTGCTCGACCATGAAAATGATATGCATTTATGTGAAAGAAATGAGACAGACAAAATATTCTTTGAACAACCTACCCTTAAACACAATTTTCCTATTGAAACTCTAGGAGGTCCCCCTCCACCTAAAGGTGATCCTCTGTTTGAATTAAAACAATTTCCTGACACTTTGAAGTATGCTTATGTTGATGACAAAAAGATATATATCCTGTTATTATTAGTGCAAACCTTTCAGAACATGAAGAAGAAAGGTAATTAAAAATTGTGAGGAAGCACCGAGCTGTGCTACCTATTGAGCTTGCGTTAGTTTTTCCCTTGAAGAGGAAAGGGTGATGCAGCAAAGTAGAGTAAGTATTTCCCTCAGTTTGAGAACAAAGGTATCGATCCAGTAGGAGACAACGCACAAGTCACCGAATACCTGCACAAACAATCAAACAAACTTGCACCCAACGCAATAAAGGGGTTGTCAATCACTTCACAGCTACTTGCAAAAGTGAGATCTGATACAGATAGATAAACGGTCAAGTAAATATTTTTGGTATTTTTGGTTTGTAGATCGGAAAGTAAAAGATTGGAAAATAGTAGATCATAAACTTATCTGATAGAAACTAGACTTTATATGGTGGAAAAGAAACCCGGGTGCCATAGGTTCAACAAGTGGCTTCTCTCAAGATAGCAAATGATACAGTGGGTGAACAAATTACTGCCGAGAAATTGATAGAAGAGCGCATAATTACGACGATATCTAAGGCAATGATCATGAACATAGGCATCACGTCCATGTCAAATAGACCGACTCCTGCCTGCATCTACTACTATGACTCCACACATCAATCGCTATCCATCATGCATCTAGAGTATTAAGTTCATAAAGAACGAAGGAACGCATTAAGTAAGATGACATGATGTAGAGGAATTAACTCAAGCAATATGATGAAAACCCCATCTTTTTATCCTTGATGGCAACAATACAATACGTGCCTTGCTGCCCCTACAGTCACTGGGAAAGGACACCGCAAGATTGAACCCAAAGCTAAGCACTTCTCCCATTGCAAGAAAAACCAATCTAGTAGGCCAAACTAAACCGATAATTCGAAGAGACTTGCAAAGATATCAAATCATGCATATAAGAATTCAGAGAAGATTCAAATAATATTCATAGATAATCTGATCATAAATCCACAATTCATCGGATCTCGGCAAACACACCACAAAAGATATTACATCAATAGATCTCCAAGAACATCGAGGTGAACATGATATTGAGAATCAAAGAGAGAGAAGAAGCCATCTAGCTACTAGCTATGGACCGTAGGTCTGTGGTAAAGTACCCACGCTTAATCGGAAGGGCAATGGTGTTGAGGTAGAATCCCTCCGTGATAGAATCCCCCTCCGGCAGGATGCTGAAAAAGGTCCCTAGATGAGATCTCACGGGTACAGAAGGTTGCGACAGTGGAAAAGTGTTTTTGTGGATCCCCTTGATGGTTTTGGGGTATAAGAGTATATATGGGCGAAAGAATTAGGTCAGGAGACCCACAAGGGGCCCACAAGATAGGGGGCGCGCCCTACCCCTGGACGTGCCCTCCACCCTTGTGGCCGCCTCATGGATCCTCTGACTTCATCTCCAAGTCTCCTGGTTTGCTTCTGGTCCTAGAAAGATCATCGCAAAAGTTTTATTCCGTTTGGACTCCGTTTGGTATTCCTTTTCTAGAGAACTCGAAAACAGGCAAAAATTAGAAACTGGCACTAGGCTCTAAGTTAATAGGTTAGTCCCAAAAATAATATAAAATAGCATATTAATGCATATAAGACATCCAAAATAGATAATATAATCGCATGGAACAAAAAAAATTATAGATATGTTGGAGACGTATCAAGCATCCCCAAGCTTAATTCCTGCTCGTCCTCGAGTAGGTAAATGATAAAAACTGATTTTTTTGATGTGGAATGCTACCTAACATATTTATCAATGTAATCTTCTTTATTGTGGCATGAATGTTCAGATACATAAAATTCAAAACAAAAGTTTAATATTGACATAAAAACAACAATACTTCAAGCACACTAATAAAGCAATCATGTCTTCTCAAAATAACATGGCCAAAGAAAGCTATCCGTACAAAATCATATAGTCTGGCTATGCTCCATCTTCATCACATAAAATATTTAAATCATGCACAACCCCGATGACAAGCCAAGCAATTTTTTCATACTTTTGATGTTCTCAAACTTTTTCAACTTTCATGAATACATGAGCGTGAGCCATGGATATAGCACCATTGTGGAAGAGAATATGGTGGTTGTGGAGAAGACAAAAAGAGGGAGATTGTCTCACATCAACTAGGCATATCAACGGGCTATGGAGATGCCCATCAATAGATATCAATGTGAGTGAGTAGGGATTGCCATGCAACGGATGCACTAGAGCTATAAGTGTATGAAAGCTCAAAAACAAACTAAGTGGGTGTGCATCCAACTTGCTTGCTCACAAAGACCTAGGGCAATTTGAGGAAGCCCATCATTGGAATATACAAGCCAAGTTCTATAATGAATAATTCCCACTAGTACATGAAAGAGATATCATAGGAGACTCTCTATGATGAAGATCATGGTGCTACTTTGAAGCACAAGTGTAGAAAAAGGATAGTAACATTGCCCCTTCTCTCTCTTTTCTCTTCTTTTTTTGGGCCTTTCTCATTTTTTGGCCTCTTTTTTTCTTTTATTTTTTATTTTTCGCGGAGTCTCATCTCGACTTGTGGGGGAATTATAGTCTCCATCATCCTTTCCTCACATGGGACAATGCTCTAATAATGAAGATCATCACACTTTTATTTACTTACAACTCAAAAATTAAAAATCGATATTTAGAACAAAATATGACTCTATGAATGCCTCCGACGGTGTATCGGGATGTGCAATGAATCAAGAGTGACATGTATAAAAGAATTATGAAAGGTGGCTTTGCCACAAATACAATGTCAACTACATGATCATGCAAAGCAATATGACAATGATGAAGCGTGTCATAATAAACGGAACGGTGGAAAGTTGCATGACAATATATCTCGGAATGGCTATGGAAATGCCATAATAGGTAGCTACGATGGCTGTTTTGAGGAAGGTATATGGTGGGTGTATGGTACCGACGAAAGTTGCACGGCACAAGAGAGGCTAGCAATGGTGGAAGGGTGAGAGTGAGTATAATCCATGGACTCAACATTAGTCATAAGAACTCACATACTTATTGCAAAAATCTATTAGTTATCGAAATGAAGTACTACGCGCATGCTCCTAGGGGGATAGAGTAGGAAAATACCATCTCTCGTCCCCGACCGCCACTCATAAGGAAGACAATCAAAAAAATAAATAAGGGTCCGACTTTATCACATGACGGTTCACCATATGTGCATGCTACGGGAATCACAGACTTCAGCACAAGTATCTCTCAAATTCATAACTACTTACTAGCATGACTCTAATATCACCATCTTCATATCTCAAAACAATCATAAAGAATCAAACTTCTCATAGTATTCGATGCATGTTATATGAAAGTTTTTATTATATCCCTCTTGGATGCCTATCATATTAGGACTAAATTTATAACCAAAGCAAATTACCATGCTGTTCTAAAGACTCTAAAAATAATATAAGTGAAGCATGAGAGTTCATCAATTTCTATAAAATAAAACCACCGCCGTGCTCTAAAAATATATAAGTGAAGCACTAGGGCAATATTGCCTAGCTCAAAAGATATAAGCGAAGCACATAGAGTTTTCTAATAAATCATGATTCATGCATGTCTCTCTCAAAAGGTGTGTAAAGAAAGGATGATTGTAGCAAACTAAAAAGCAAAGACTCAAATCATACGAGACGGTCCAAGCAAAACACATATCATGTGGTGAATAAAAATATAGCCTCAAGTAAACTTACCGATAGACGAAGACGAAAGAGGGGATGCCTTCCGGGGCATCCCCAAGCTTAGGCTATTGGTTGTCCTTGAATATTACCTTGGGTTGCCTTGGGCATCCCCAAGCTTAGGCTCTTGCCACTCCTTATTCCATAATCCATCAAATCCTTACCCAAAATTTGAAAACTTCACAACACAAAACTAAACAGAAAATCTCATAAGCCTTAGTATAAGAAAATAAATCACCACTTTAAGGTACTATTGCAAACTCATTCTTTATTTGTATTGGTGTAATATCTACTGTATTCCAACTTTTCCATGGTTCTTACCCCCTGATACTACCCATAGATTCATAAAAATAAGCAAACAACACATACAAAACAGAATCTTTCAAAAACAGAACAGTCTGTAGCAATCTGTAACTCCCGAATACTTCTGTAACTCCAAAAATTCTGAAAAATTAGGAAAACCTGAGAAATATGTGCACCAACCCAGATAAAAAAGAATCAGATCAAAATAAAATTTAAATAAAATCTTGGAAATTATTTACTGGGTGCAAAAGTTTCTGTTTTTCGGCAGGATCAATACAGCTATCACCGTAAGCTATCCTAAAGGTTTAACTTGGCACAAACACTAATTAAAACATAAAACCACATCAAACCAGAGGCTAGATGAATTATTTATTAATAAACATGAACAAAAAGCAAAAAACAAAAATAAAATTGGGTTGCCTCCCAACAAGCGCTATTGTTTAACGCCCTTAGCTAGGCATAAGACACGAATAGATCTAGGTATTTTCATCCTTGGTATGCAATCCATAAGTGGCTCTCATAATAGATTCATATGGAAATTTAATTTTACTCCTAGGGAAGTGTTCCATGCCCTTCCTTAACGGAAATTGAAATCTGATGTTTCCTTCTTTCATATCAATAATTGCACCAATCGTTCTAAGGAAAGGTCTACAAGGAATAATAGGACATGAAGAATTGCAATCTATATCAAGAACAATGAAATCTACGGGCACATAATTCCTATCTGCAACAATAAGAACATCATTAATCCTTCCCATAGGTTTCTTAATAGTGGAATCCGCAAGAGGCAAATTTAAAGAACAATCCTTAAATTCATGGAAACCTAATACATCACATAAAGTTTTTGGAATCGTGCAAATGCTAACACCCAAATCACACAAAGCATGGCACTCATAATATTTAATCTTAATATTAATAGTAGGTTCCCACTCATCATAAAGTTTTCTTGGGATAGAAACTTCCAATTCAAGTTTTTTCTTCAAAAGATTGCAGCATAGCATCAACGATATGTTTAGTAAAGCTTTGTTTTGATTATAAGCATGAGGAGAATTCAACATGGATTGCAACAAGGAAATACAATCTATTAAAGAACAATTATAAAAATTAAATTCCTTGAAATCCAAAAGAGTGGGTTCATTGCTACTTAAAGTCTTGACCTCTCCAACCCCACTTTTATCAATTTTAGCATCTAGATCTATAAACTCCGAATCATTGGGATGCCTTTTAACTAAAGTTGACTCATCTCCAGTCCCATATTTATTCAAGATTTATATTGGAAAACAAAGATTCAATATGAGTCACATGAATCACTTTAAGATCTTCATCATTATTTTCATGAAAATTAGAAGAACATGCTTTTTCAAACAAATCTCGTTTAGCACGCATCTTAGCGATTCTTTCTTTGCACTCATCAATGGAAATTCTCATGGATTTGAGGGACTCATTAATATCATGTTTGGGTGGAATAGATTTGAGTTTCAAAAAATCAACATCAAGAGAAATTATATCCATGTTCCTAGCCAAATCATCGATCTTGACAAATTTTTCTTCAATCAAAGCATTAAAATTCTTTTGTGCACTCATAAATTCTTTAACACTAATATCAAAATCAGAGGGCATATTATTAAAATTTCCATAAGAATTGTTGTAGGAATTACCATAATTATTAGAGGAATTACTAGGAAATAGCCTAGGATTAAAATTACCTCTATACGCGTTATTACCAAAATTGTTCCTACCAACAAAATTCACATCCATAGATTCATTATTATTCTCAATCAAAGTGGACAAAGGCATATCATTAGGACAAAAGAAGCACTCTTACTAGCAAATAATTTCATAAGTTCATCCATCTTTCCACTCAAAACATTCATCTCTTCAATCGCATGCACTTTTTTACTAGTGGATCTTTCGGTGTGCCATTGAGAATAATTAGCCATAATATTATCGAGTTTAGTAGCTTATCCTAAATTAACTTCCATAAAAGTACCTCTCGCGGCCGAATCTAAAAGATTTCTAGAAGCAAAATTCAATCCGGCATAAGTTTTCGAAAAAATTAACGCCCACACGTGTGGCATCTTGCACATCGCTCACACGCCTCCATCACCACTCATTTTGCCACGTACGAACAGATGACATCAGCAGGAATTTTTTTTGTTTTCGGCTTAAAAATGTTTTATCTCCTAATTAAAAAATCGAATGGAAAATCCGTTTTCACCATTTAATCAGTCTCGACGAGATCTTCAAAACTAGACCCAATGTTGATATGTTTTGATAAAAGAATTTTTTTGCCCAAAAGTTGCCATGATGTTTACACTGTAGGTGCGATAGTGCTTAAACTAAAGTTGCCATGTGATAATTTTTAGTTTGTAGAGCATGGCAATTTTAGTTTTTTGATGATGGGAATTTCAGTACTTTGACCATGAATTTTTTTTGTATGAACCATGGCAATTTTAAGTGCATGTATCATGTCAATTTTGGTTTATGGTTCATGGCAAGTCTGGTTTCTTAATTCCCCATTTTGTAATATTCAAAATAACTTTTAAATATAGAAGAAAATAGCTAAAACATATCATGGCAACTTCAGTGTAAACATCATGGCAATTCATGTGCAATAGACATAGCAACTTTTAACCGAAAGAAAAATTCGTCAAAATATATGGATATGAGATCTAGTTTCGAAGATCTCGTCACGAGAGATTTAATGGTGAAAACGGATTTTCAATAGAATTTTTTATTTAAGAGATAAAACATTTTAAAAAGGGGAAATCCAAAAAGATTCTCACATGCATGCACGTGGTGACGTGACGCAGTCTTGGTGTTATAGAACGTGTGGGCGGGTTTGGCTCCCACCACACATATGGGCGTTAGCATTGTCCACACAAACCATGAGTCGGGCAATTCCTCATCATCAATTTCATCCTCTCCCAAGATTGCGCAACATGCTCATGATCAAGTTGCCTAAAATTCAAACCATGAGTTGGGCAATTCCTCATCATCAATTTCATCCTCTCCCAAGATTGTGCAACATGCTCATGATCAAGTTGCCTAAAGTTCAAAATATCGTTCCTAAGGGAGATGATCTTAGCGAGAGGAAAATACTTAGAGATGAAAGCATCTTTACAATATTTTTAGCAAAGATGAAAACCAAGTTCTAGCACGATCTTCAAGTGAAAACGGAAATAGCTTCAGTTTAACAACATCATTATCCACATCTTTCTTCTTTTGCATATCACACAAATCAACAAAATTGTTTAGACGGGATGTGGCATCTTCACTAGGAAGGCCAGAAAATTGATCTTTCATAACAAGATTCAGCAAAGTGGCATTAGTTTCACAAGATTCCGCATTAGTAGTGGGAGCAATTGGAGTACTAATAAAATCATTGTTATTGGTGTTGGAAAAGTCACACAATTTGGTATTATCTTGAGCCATCGTGACAAAGCAAGCAATCCAACACACTAGGACACAAAAAGCAAGCCAAGAAGTTGAACGGAAGAGGGGCGAAGAAAAGGTGAATCTTTTCGAAAATAGTTTTAGAAGTGGGGGAGAGGAAAATGAGAGGCGAATGGCGAATAATGTAATGCAAGAGATGAGAGTTTATGATGGGTACTTGGTATGGCTTGACTTGGCGTAGATCTCCCCGGCAATGGTGCCAGAAATCCTTCCTGCTACCTCTTGAGCTTAAGTTGGTTTTTCCCTTGGAGGGGAAAGGGTGATGCAGCCAAATAGAGTAAGTATTTCCCTCAGTTTGAGAACCAAGGTATCAATCCAGTAGGAGACAACACAAAAGTCACCGAATACCTGCAAAAACAATCAAACAAACTTGCACCCAACGCGACAAATGGCCTGTCAATCCCTTCATGGTTACTTGCAAAAGTGAGATCTGATAGAGATAGATAAACGGTGAAGTAAATATTTTTGGTATTTTTGGTTTGTAGATCAGAAAGTAAAAGGTTGCAAAATAGTATATCAGAAATTTTATGATGGAAAATAGACTTTGTATCATGGAAAAGAGACCCGGGGGCCATAGGTTTCACTACTGGCTTCTCTCAAGATAGCAAATAATACGGTGGGTGAACAAATTACTGCCGAGCAATTGATAGAAGAGCGCATAATTATGATGATATCTAAGGCAATGATCATGAACATAGGCATCACGTCCTTCTAACTAGACCGACTGCTGCCTGCATCTACTACTATTACTCCAAACATCGACCGCTATCCAGCATGCAACTAGAGTATTAAGTTCATAAAGAACGAAGTAACACATTAAGTAAGATTACATGATGTAGAGGAATTAACTCAAGCAATATGATGAAAACCCCATCTTTTTATCCTCGATGGAAACAATACAATACGTGCCTTCCTGCCCCTACTGTCATTGGGAAAGGACAATGCAAGATTGAACCCAAAGCTAAGCACTTCTCCCATTGCAAGAAAAACCAATCTAGTAGGCCAAACTAAACCGATAATTTGAAGAGACTTGCAAAGATATCAAATCATGCATATAAGAATTCAGAGAAGATTCAAATAATATCCATAGATAATCTAATCATAAATCCACAATTCATCAGATCTCGGCAAACACACCGCAAAAGAATATTACATCGAATAGATCTCCAAGAACATCGAGGAGAACATGGTATTGAGAATCAAAGAGAGAGAAGAAGCAATCTAGCTACTAGCTATGGACCCGTAGGTCTGTGGTAAACTACTCACGCTTGATCGGAAGGGCAATTGTGTTGATGTAGAAGCCTTCCGTGATCAAATCCCCCTCCGGTAGGACGCCGGAAAAGGTCCCTAGATGGGATCTCACATGTACAGAAGGTTGCGGCAGTGGAAAAGTGTTTTTGTGGCTCCCCTGATGGTTTTGGGGTATAAGAGTACATATGGGCGAAAGTATTTGGTAAGGAAACATTTATATAGTGTGCTAAAATTTACTGTCACTTGTTACTATGGAAAATAATCCTTTGAGGGGCTTCTTCGGGGTATCTTCACCTCGACCGGAAGAGCAAAGAGTTGTTCCTCAACCTACTGAACCTACTGAAAATATTTACTTTGAAATTCCTTTGGGTATGATAGAGAAACTGCTAGCTAATCCCTGTATAGGAGATGTAACATTACATCCCGATATGCACCTAATCTATGTGGATGAAGTTTGTGGATTATTTAAGCTTGCAGGTATGCCCGAGGATGTTGTCAAGAAGAAGGTCTTCCCTTTATCTTCGAAGGGAAAGGCATTGACATGGTATAGGCTATGTGATGATATTGGATCATGGAACTACAACCGATTGAAATTGGAATTTCATCAGAAGTTTTATCCAATGCATCTGGTTCATTGTGATCGTAATTATATATATAATTTTTGGTCTCATGAAGGAGAAAGTATCGCTCAAGCTTGGGGGAGGCTTAAGTCAATGTTATATTCATGCCCCAATCATGAGCTCTCAAGAGAAATTATTATTCAAACTTTTTATGCTCGGCTTTCTTATAATGATCGCTCCATGCTCGATACTTCTTGTATTGGTTCTTTTATGATGAAGACTATTGAATTCAAATGGGATTTATTGGAAAGAATTAAACGCTACTCTGAATATTGGGAACTCGAGGAAGGTAAGAAGTCAGGTATAAACCTTAAGTTTGATTTTGTCAAATCTTTTATGGGTACCGACGCTTTTCGTGATTTTAGCACTAAATATGGGCTTGACATTGATCTCCCTAAGGAGAAGTGGATTAAATATCATCCTCCCATTGAAGTTAAAGTAGTAGAACCTATTAAAGTTGAAGAAGAAACTATTACTTATAATGTAGATCTATTGTTCATACTGCTTATATTGAGAAACCACCTTGCCCTGTTAGAATAAAGGATCGTGCTAAATCTTCAACTGTGGTTCGTAAGAGTAATACTAGAACACCTACACCCCCTGAGCAAATTAAAGTTGAACCTAGTATTTCTGTGGTTAAAGATCTCTTGGTCGATAATATGGATGGGCATGTTATCTTTTTCTGTGATAAAGCTGCTAGGATTGCTAAACGCGATACTAAAGATAAACACAGACCTGTTGTTGGCATGCTTGTTGTTTCTGTTATAATAGGAGATCATTATTATCATGGATTATGTGATATGGATGCTAGTGTGAGTGCAATACCTTTTATCTTATATAGAGAAATTATGAATGATATTGCACCTGCTGAGATAGAAGATATTGATGTTACTATTAAGCTTGCCAATAGTGATACTATTTTACGAGTTGCAATTGTTAGAGATGTTGAAGTCTTGTGTGGGAAAACAAAATACCCTACTGATTTTGTTGTCCTTGGTTCCCCACAAGATGACTTTTGTCCCATTATATTTGTTACACCCTTCTTGAATACTGTTAATGCTAAGATAGACTGCGAAAAGGATATGTTACTCTTGGTTTAGGGGATATGTCTCATGAATTTAAATTTTCTAAATTTCGTAGACAACCCCACGATAAAGAATTGCCTAGTAAGGATGAAATTATTGGTCTTGCTTCTATTGTTGTGCCTCCTAATGAGACTTTAGAACAATATTTGCTAGACCATGAAAATGATATGTTTATGAATGCAAGAAGTGAAATAGATGAAGTATTCTTTAACCAGGGACCTATTTTGAAACACAACTTGCATGTTGACATTCTCGGAGATCCTCCTCCACCCAAGGGTGATCCTATGTTTGAGCTTAAACAATTACCTGATACTCTTAAATATGCTTATTTCGATGAAAATAAGATATATCTTGTTATTATTAGTGCTAACCTTTCAGAGCATGAAGAAGAGAAATTATTGAAAACTTTGAAGAAGCACCATGCTGTTATTCGTTATACTCTTGATGATCTCAAGGGCATTAGTCCCACTCTATGCCAGCACAAAATAAAACTAGACAAAGATGCAAAACCAGTTGTTGATCAACAACGACGGTTAAATCCTAAGCTGAAAGAAGTGGTAAGAAATGAAATATTAAAGCTTCTAGAGGCAGGTATAATTTATCCTATTCCTGATAGTCAGTGGGTAAGTCCCATTCATTGTGTTCCTAAGAAGGGAGGTATTACTATTGTTCCTAATGATAAGAATGAATTGATCCCACAAAGAGTTGTTATAGGGTATAGAATGGTAATTGATTTCCGCAAATTAAATAAAGCTACTAGAAAAGATCATTACTGTAACATCCCAAAATTCTAAATTTTGGAATGTTATAATAAATAGATAGATTGATTGTTTGTTTGATTGTTGTGTGATTGATTGACTGAAAGTGAGTGAATTCGAAACTTTTTGAAAGTTAAATGGGAGGGAATAAAAGGACTTTCCCAAACTTTCATTTTCTTTTCTAATCTTCATGAATTCAAATTCTTTTCAAATACAAAACCCTTGAGCGAAGATGATATGACTTCTTCCATTTAATTAAATGAAAAGGGTATTTGAAAATATTTGAATTTCATTTGGAAATATTTCGATTCATAAACTTCATGCAACTCAATGATTTTCATGAGAGAAGATAAAATGACTTCTTCAAAACATATGAAATATGAGTTGGGAGTTTCAAAGAATTAAATTCAAAGTTCTTTTGAATTTATTTTTCAATTTGTAATTATTGAGTTTTATTCAAATTATTTTTCTCCAAAAATAAAATATATGGAAAATAGGGTAACATGATTCCCTACATGAGAAAATTGGAGAGAAAAAAATTTGAATTAATTTTGGTATTTTTTTTAAAAATGTTTTTGTTGGATTTTATTAGAGCAGAAGCACTCTTTTATTTATTTGAAATTGTGTATATTTTATTTGACTTTCGAAAAATGTTCAAGTCGTAGAAAATCTTTTTCTGAAAATTTTGATATAGTATATGCCTATATAATATATATTCTCCATACTGTTTTTATTTGTTTGAGAAAACGTTTTATTAAAAAAAACTCCCTCCTCCGACTGGGCTGGCCCAGCTCCGAGGCTAGGCCACGACCCAGCCCAGCCAGCGTGCCGCCGCCTTCCTCCTCGCGTGCCCCAGCGGGACTCGTCGGAGTCCGCCGCCCGCACGGCGCCCGTCGCCCCTTCCCCATGCTACCTCCTCGCCCCTCCCCATAAAAGGCCAGCCCCGACGCCGCCGCCCCTCTTTTCCTCCTCGCTTCGCCTCGCATCCCACGCCTCGCCGCCGCCGGCGAGATCCGCCGAGCCCCGCCGCCCGAAGCCGCCACCCTCGTCGCCGATGACCACCGCCGTCGCCACCACCGCACCCGCCGCCCAGCGCCGCCCCTCCCCGACCACTTCGTCGGCCTCGACGACCACCGGAGCCGCCGCCCCGCCTCGCCGGAGTCCGCCGCCTCGCCGGAAGCGCCAGATCCGCCGCCCGACCTGTCAGTTTTCCCGGTCCGGTAATAAACCGCCCGGTTCACCGGTTTTTCTTTTTAGGGTTTCGTTTTTTTAAACCCGGTTTTCTGTTTTAGTCTAGTTATTTAGAGAGCGTTCGCTGGTTAGAGTTAGAAAATGAGCGTTCGTTCAATAGGTTTTTCTTTTATTTTTAATTTCGGCCAGGGACCCGTCTGTGAGTATTTTATTTACAGTTTAGTCCCTGATCTTTTTAGCACAACTTCTTGCTTGTTTATCCAAATCCAACAAAACCAACGCCCACTTCTTCGTTATGATCTCCTCTATCCAGATAAACAACTTAAACATGTTTTTGACAATTTAAAAATTGAGTTTAATTCAGATTAGTATTCGATCTTGTTTCGTCTGTAACTTGAGTTTTATAACTCCGTTTGAGTTGATTCTTTTTGCAAATCGAAGCACTTGACCTAAAATTTGTGATAAGGCCAAATACACATAGTTTTGGTACTGTTAGAAATTGTTTTATGCTGCAAGAGTCATTTGCTTGGTTTTGATGTTTTCCGAATCGTACTCTTTGATCTTTCCGATCTTTTGAGTGATTGCTTATGTGTGGTTACTATTGTTTGCTCACCATAGATTGACCAGAGTGTGACGAGTAGAACTATCAAGAGTTTTGAGTGCGAATCATCTTCATCAACATTGCAGGCAAGTAACACTTTGATCATACCTTTTCTCATACCCAGTTTTTATGCATTAGATCAATCCTCAAACATTGCATGCTTAGGATCTAATTAAATTGTGGGTTATGGGAATTAGTTGAGGTAGTACCTATTACTTGTTTTACTTTCAAACCCTTGGGAGTTACTTCTACGTTTGCTTATTATGCCATGCTATGCTAGTAGACGTGGATTGGGTAAGTGTATCCATGACAGATGTGAGTTTGTTAATTAATGGTTTATTTAAGGTGGCAACTTAAACACACATCTGGGTGGATTGAGGCACCTGGCTTCCAGGACTTGCCTGTATTTCTTCGGACCGCCACCCAGGCTCAAAGGGATCATGAGATTATTCAAACTAGAAACTTACGTGTGCAGCCACAAGCCATTATGGGCTCTGGCATAGTTGATTAAGTCGTGCGAACTCTTACGGGTAGACTAGCAGATGTAGGGGAAAGTAGGTGTACCGGTCTACCCTATGTAGGGTGCTAGCGCTTCCGAAAGACTATATCTCGGTCATCCGTTTCTCAAACATCATGTAGTGCGAGAAATCCAACGGAGGCGATCGAGTCTTGTGGGGAAAAGTGCGCAAACCTCTGCAGAGTGTACAAACTAATCATGATTAGCCGTGTCCCCGGTTATGGACATCTTGAGTATCTAGTACTTGATTTTCCTATGAATCTCATCATGTTACTATAATCAATATTGTTTGGTTTTAATGAGTACTTTTAATTGGGATTGAGAATGCTGTCAACCATTCTCAATATTTAACAACCACCATGATAGTTAAATAAATTTATTCCTTTGCAGTAGGGAAAAATTGGCTTTTCGCAAAAACATTATAACCATAGAGCTTTTCCACCAGCGAAATATGCATGTAGTGATAACCTTTTTCATCATTGCTCTATAGTGTGAATTTGCCAGTACATTCAATGTACTGACCCTTTGTGGCTGCAACGTCTCATGTTGTAGGATCTTACGACGAGTAAGTGATACATTAGGGTTATGATTTCTACACTCAACTTTGCCATTGGTGTTGATGGGAATCCACAACCTTGTTACTTCCGCTATTTTGGATTGAGGTAATAGTATTTACGCTACTTTATACATGTGATTTACCTCTGTTATAAATCCTCGAGTATTGTGTGTGTCAGCATACCGATCCAGGGATGACACTTAAGCATAGAGACTTGATCCATTAGGGTTGGGTCGCTACATGATGGTATCAGAGCACATGTTGACTGTAGGACGTGACCCTAGAAACTGGCAAGCCCATAGGAACGATTTTTCTCTACAACTTTCTTTTCAAAAGAATCTTTTACCTCTCTTCTCTTCTGAGCTTATTCAAATATTCCCTTTTAGTGAGACCATACCCTTTTCCCATTTTGACCCCTCGAGGATTCGGATGATGAGACCACTCCAATAAGTACAAGATATCGGACAACTAAGACCACTTCAGAATAAAGAGGATTTTTACCGTGCATTACAATGACGGAAACCACAACGGTGAAGACCCCGAAGAGTAGGAGAATATGAAGAATTTCCAGATTTGGTATGACCAAGGAAGGCTACACTTATGGAACTTGATAGACTATGGAAGCTGTCAATACCCGAGATCAAGGTGTGTAGGAGAAAGACCGGAACATGGAGCGTGAAACTTAAGGTTTTGTCAAGAAAGCCCCAAGAAAGGAGATATCAACTATGGAATGATAGCTCATGGCAGAGACATAGTCATAAACATGGACATCCATGATGCTATCGCTCGCTCATGTTATTGTCACCGTGAGGTGTTAAGCATGCATCTTTCGGAAGAATTGGATGGTAGAAGGCTAATGGAGCATCTGTCAGCAAAGGATGAAGTTTTAACCTTAGCTGGTGTATCACCAGGGTCTGGAGTGTTACATCAAGAAGTTTAGGGTGGATCTGCAGGAAGCCGTAATTGACGAGAAATCATTCAGTGAAGAACTCAGGAACCAGAAGCTGAAAGTAGACAAGCTTGAGGAACAAAACCTCGAGATACCGAAGATTTGTCAGAAACTAAAGGACATTAGGACCATGGTTCATGCCAAGGATGTTGAAACCCAGAAGTTGAATGCAACCCCAGAAATATTAAAGGATGTCATGAGAGACTTCGCGTCAACAGAGATGATTTGGCAAAAGAACTTGAGAAGGACAAGCATGATCGGAAGGAGCCATCGGAGACATGACCAAGACTTGAAGAGTTTGGTGACGTTGAGATCTATAGACCATTAGAAGACCCAACCCCTATTATATACTTACGTTAGATGCGACGGTTGTGAGCTGTCATTTGTCTGTTGTTTTTCCGACAGCCATAATAAAATCTGCCTTTGCAAAACTTTTGGTTGTATTGTGTGCCTCCCTCTCGATCTCTCTTATCCCACCCCAAACCCATGGACCCAATAGAGGATGAATGGAGATGAGCTTATATTTTCTGGACCGATGAGTCAGTTGGAGACGGACCAATGGATTCAGAACATGGAGGATCACATGAAGAATAATCCTAAAGCCAGAAAGGATATGACCCAGCGTTCTCTTCAGTGCTTTGAAAGAGGTGCTGCAACTTGGTGGAGGATATACCAAACTATCCATGGATGGCAAAAAGTAACCACTTGGGAAGAAATTAAGTTGACTCTGCTAAAGTCTCGGTTTGTGTCCCAGAAGCTGAAGCCTTATGGAATGGATATGAAGAAACCTTGTGCATACAAGCTTTATGGAGAAATAGGACACAACCATAAAGAGAACAAAGACGAATACCCTCATAAGCGGAGGAGTACCAAAGGAGTTAGCCGAGGATCTCAGGGAACTTCGGTTGGAGATTGTTCCCAAAGGTTTTGTTGCAGCAATGGAAGTTCAGTCTACATTGTTGGGAAAGATTCATGAAGCTCAGAAGTATGACAAAGAGATTGCTGAGATAAAATAGAGGATGAGCAAAGGAAAGGCCAAAGGTTTTCATAAGGATGAGCACGACATCTTATGGTTCGAGGACCGTGTATATGTTCCCAATAATGCAAAGATCAGGAAGTAAATACTTCAAGAGGCTCATGACTCACCATACTCGATTCGCCCTGGAAACACCGAGATGTATTTGGATTTGAAGGAGTGTTTTTGGTGGACTGCTATGAAGAAGGATATTACGTAGTATGTAGTCGTAGGTGATGTATGCCAGAGAGAGTAAAAGCAGAGCATCAGAAGCCAGCAGGATTAATACAGCCTATGCCAATACCCGAATGGAAGTAGGATAAGCTTGGCATGGATTTCATTACTGGATTTCCCAGAACCCGAACGGGATATGATTCTATCTAGGTAGTAGTTGATTCGCTTGACCAAAGTGGCTCACTTTATCCCAGTGAAAACCACTTATACAAGTGCGAAGTTGGCCAAGATATATTTGACCAGGATCGTATGTCTGCATGGAGTTCCGAGGACCATCGTATCAGATAGAGGAACACAGTTTACCTCAAAGTTTTGGAATCATCTGCGCCACACTTTGGGTACTAGGCTAGAGTTCAGTACAACCTTTCATCCGCAGACAGATGGATAGACCGAGAGAATCAATCAGATTCTGGAGGACATATTGAGAGCATGTGCGCTAGATTATGGATCTAGTAGTGATGATAATTTACCTTACGTGGAGTTCTCATACAACAACAGTTACCAAGCTAGTTTGAAGATGACCCCCCTTTTGAAGCTTCGTATGGGAGAAGGAGCCCGACACCGTTGATGTGGGATGAAGTTTGAGTCCGTCAGTTGTTTGGACCAAATGTGATCAAGGAGTCAGAAGAGAATATTAAGTTGATTCAAGATAGACTGAAGGTAGCTCAGTCCAGGCAGAAGAGTATGGCATACTCAAAGATGCAAGGAGGTAGTCTATGAAATTGGAGACAGAGCATGTCTTCGTGCGTCCCCTCTGCGAGGAGTTAAACGATTTGGAGTTAAGGGAAAGTTAGCCCCGAGATTTGTAGGACCATACCGAGTTTTGGAGCGTATGGGAGAAGTGGCCAACAAGTTGGAGTCACCCGAAGGACTGTCAGGAGTTCATGATGTGTTTCACGTTTCCCAGTTGAAGAAGTGCCATGCAGAGATGGCCAATATTCCCCTGTAAGGACGCTTGACCCTGGAAAGGCTAATGATGTTCCACGAAGTGGAGTATGGACTTCATAAGTATAAGTTTTTATCTCGGTATGTGGGATATACCACGAGGATGAAGAGATGAATTACCAATGGATATAAAGGGGGTATGATGTTGGAAATATGGATCAATGGAAATTCCATGATGAGTCTGAGTAATCATGTCCTAGTTTGGTGCCAATAGAAGGAAGGAAGACAGTACAATTGGATGGATTTAAGAATACCAGGAAGTTGGAAGTTGGAATAATGATCAGATGCCCGAGGATGAGTTCAAGGTTTACAAGTGATGAGATGTGCCATAACCCATAGGCCCCAGGATCTGCCAAGAAGCAAGCACACTCTTGTTGAAGGAAAACCCTGAAGAAGTTACGACTTTATCAACCGACGATTCTATAGGAGTTTACGCAAAACCTGAGAGTTGTGAAGGAACGATAGATGTTTGTTTGGCTTGCAGAATCAATGGATTTATCCGATTTTGGTTCGTTGACAAGAGAAATTGTGCAATGCTTGTGAGGATGACCGAGTGTTAGCATGCGATATTCGCTAAACCATATACAAGGTAATGATTTGGGTGCGGGATGGATTGATCACCATACCGACTTACTCTTCTTATTTGCCTTGCTATAAGGGATGGTAAATCTGAGTGACTTACCTATAGTAGAGATACGACGATCAAAACCTTGTATAAACCTTAGAATGGTATAAGTATTTTCCCTTGTACACGGCAGCTGTTGCCAATCGTAGGTCATACGGTGAGGTTCATCCCAGACCCGTTTTCTGCAGGAGAAACCATAAATTGTTGACCACCAGGAGATATCGATAGTTGTTTAGTATTGGCGCCAGACCTGTCAGCTAAGAAGACCCAGTGTTGGAATAACCTTACCAAGATAAATGGACACGAGAATTAAGGAAAAAGGTTATGCCACTACCGGAAGAGCCTAGAGAAGGAAATTATCCTGAAGATCTGAGAAGACCGACCCTGTCAACCAAAGGATGGAGTATATGAGTTTTGTTGGAACCGTAACAATGTTTTTAAGGGTGGTAGCACCCGAGACCCCGGAGACGATCGATGGATTTTGAAGACCCCCTACCCTAACCTATTTCTTTCTAGCCTCTCCGAATCTCGAGGACGAGATTCATTTTAAGGGTGGTAGGTTTGTAACATCCCAAAATTCTAAATTTTGGAATGTTATAATAAATAGATAGATTGATTGTTTGTTTGATTGTTGTGTGATTGATTGACTGAAAGTGAGTGAATTCGAAACTTTTTGAAAGTTAAATGAGAGGGAATAAAAGGACATTCCCAAACTTTCATTTTCTTTTCTGATCTTCATGAATTCAAATTCTTTTCAAATACAAAACCCTTGAGCGAAGATGATATGACTTCTTCCATTTAATTAAATTAAAAGGGTATTTGAAAATATTTGAATTTCATTTGGAAATATTTTGATTCATAAACTTCATGCAACTCAATGATTTTCATGAGAGAAGATAAAATGACTTCTTCAAAACATATGAAATATGAGTTGGGAGTTTCAAAGAATTAAATTCATAGTTCTTTTGAATTTATTTTTCAATTTGGAATTATTGAGTTTTATTCAAATTATTTTTCTCAAAAAAATAAAATATATGGAAAATAGGGTAACATGATTCCCTACATCAGAAAATTGGAGAGAAATAAATTTGAATTAATTTTGGTATTTTTTTTTAAAATGTTTTTGTTGGATTTTATTAGAGCAGAAGCACTCTTTGCTTTATTTCAAATTCTGTGTATTTTATTTGACTTTAGAAAAATGTTCAAGTCGTAGAAAATCTTTTTCTGAAAATTTTGATATATTATATTCCTATATAATATATATTTTCTATTCTGTTTTTATTTGTCTGAGAAAACGTTTTATCAAAAAAAACTCCCTCCTCCGACTGGGCCGGCCCAGCTCCCAGGCCAGGTCACGGCCCAGCCCAGCTAGCGCACCGCCGCCTTCCTCCTCGCATGCCCCAGCGGGACTCGCCGGAGTCCACCGCCCCCACGGCGCCCGTCGCCCCCTTCCCCACGCTACCTCCTCGCCCCTCCCCATAAAAGGCCAGCCCCGACGCCGCCGCCCCTCTTTTCCTCCTTGCCAAGCCTCGCATCCCATGCCTCGCCGCCGCCGGCGAGATCCGCCGAGCCCCGCCGCCCGAAGCCGCCACCCTCGCCGCCGATGACCACCGCCGTCGCCACCACCGCACCCGCCGCCCAGCGCCGCCCCTCCCCGACCACTTCGTCGGCCCCGACGACCGCCGGAGCCGCCGCCCTGCCTCGCCGGAGTCCGCCGCCTCACCGGAAGCGCTAGATCTGCCGCCCAACCCGTCGGTTTTCCTGGTCCGGTAATAAACCGCCCGGCTCGCCGGTTCTTCTTTTTAGGGTTTCGTTTTTTTTAAACCGAGTTTTGTGTTTTATTCTAGTTATTTAGAGAGCGTTCGCTGGTTAGAGTTAGAAAACGATCGTTCGTTCAATAGGTTTTTCTTTTATTTTTAATTTCAGCCAGGACCCGTCTATGAGTATTTTATTTATAGTTTAGTCCCTGATCTTCTTTTTAGCACAACTTCTTGCTCGTTTATCCAAATCCAACGAAACCAACACCCACTTCTTCGTTATGATCTCCTCTATCCAGATAAATAACTTAAACATGTTTTTGAAAATTTAAATTTGAGTTTAGTTCAGATTAGTATTCGATCTTGTTTCGTCTGTAACTTGAGTTTTATAACTCCGTTTGAGTTGATTCTTTTTGCAAATCGAAGCTCTGATAAGGCCAAATGCACATAGTTTTGGTACTGTTAGAAATTGTTTTATGCTGCAAGAGTCATTTGCTTGGTTTTGATGTTTTCCGAATCGTACTCTTTGATCTTTCCGATCTTTTGAGTGATTGCTTATGTGTGGTTACTATTGTTTGCTCACGATAGATTGACCGGAGTGTGACGAGTAGAACTATCAAGAGTTTTGAGTGCGAATCATCTTCATCAACATTGCAGGCAAGTAACACTCTGATCATACCTTTTCTCATACCCAGTTTTTATGCATTAGATCAATCCTCAAACATTGCATGATTAGGATCTAATTAAATTGTGGGTTGTGGGAATTAGTTGAGGTAGTACCTATTACCTGTTTACTCTCAAACCCTTGGGAGTTACTTCTACGTTTGCTTATTATGCCATGCTATGCTAGTAGACGTGGATTGGGTGAGTGTATCCATGACAGATGTGAGTTTGTTAATTAATGGTTTATTTAAGGTGGCAACTTAAACACACATCTGGGTGGATTGAGGCACCTGGTTTCCAGGACTTGCCTGTATTTCTTCGGACCGCCACCCAGGCTCAAAGGGATCATGAGATTATTCAAACTAGAAACTTACGTGTGCAGCCACAAGCCATTATGGGCTCTGGCATAGTTGATTAAGTCGTGCGAACTCTTACGGGTAGACTAGCAGATGTAGGGGAAAGTAGGTGTACCGGTCTACCCTATGTAAGGTGCTAGTGCTTCCGAAAGACTATATCTCGGTCATCCGTTTCTCAAACATCATGTAGTTCGAGAAATCCAACGGAGGCGATCGAGTCTTGTGGGGAAAAGTGCGCAAACCTCTGCAGAGTGTACAAACTAATCATGATTAGCCGTGTCCCCGGTTATGGACAGCTTGAGTATCTAGTACTTGATTTTCCTGTGAATCTCATCATGTTACTATAATCAATATTGTTGGGTTTTAATGAGTACTAATAATTGGGATTGAGAATGCTGTCAACCATTCTCAATGTTTAACAACCACCATGATAGTTAAATAAATTTATTCCTTTGCAGTAGGGAAAAATTGGCTTTTTGCCAAAACATTATAACCATAGAGCTTTTCCACCAGCGAAATATGCATGTAGTGATAACCTTTTTCATCATTGCTCTATAGTGTGAATTTGCTAGTACATTCAATGTACTGACCCTTTGTGGCTGCAACGTCTCATGTTGCAGGATCTTAGGACGAGTAAGTGATACGTTAGGGTTACGATTTCTACACTCAACTTTGCCATTGGTGTTGATGGGAATCCACAACCTTGTTACTTCCGCTATTTTGGATTGAGGTAATAGTATTTACGCTACTTTATACATGTGATTTACCTCTGTTATAAATCCTCGAGTACTGTGTGTGTCAGCATACCGATCCAGGGATGACACTTAAGCACAGAGTCTTGATCCATTCGGGTCGGGTCGCTACAATTACCCTCTACCTTTCATTGATCAAATGCTAGAAATACTATCCAAACATACACATTTTTGCTTCCTAGATGGTTATGCTGGTTTCTGTCAAATACCTGTGTCAAAAGAGGATCAGGAAAAGACCACTTTTACTTGCCGTTTCGGTACTTTTGCTTATAGACGTATGCCTTTTGGTTTATGCAATGCAGCTTCACTACAAAAAAAGAACACTTCTGTGATGATACGTGTTTGTCACAGTAGGTCGCGTTTTTTGTCATGCATGTATATCCATGACGATTTTATGACAGAATCAAGATAGTCATACCTGTGCTGTCATAGAAGTGTTCCATGACATTACCAAAATTATCATCATGAAAGTGTCCACTTCCATGACGATAAATCGCGCGTCACAGAAGTTCTTTCGTCAAGGGTGACCGACACGTGGCATCCACCGTAACGGAACGTCGTTAAGCTATCGGGTCATGGATCCAATAACCCGTTAATAGCCCCGACCAATGGGGATTTTCCATGTGTAAAATCATCATTGGCTGGAGGAAACACGTGTCGGCTCACCGTTGGGACAGATGTCATCCACTCATTGGACAGAAGGCGCCTATGATACATCGACACGTGGCACGGCCCAACAGAGGCCCATTCCTATGAAAAGGCCAGCCCGTTTGACTTGGTCAATAGGTGGTGGGCCGACCCATGGAAAGCCTGTTAATGACCTGTTCGCATATAGACCATTTACAGCCCGCTAACCCAAGGCCCGTTATGCCCTATCTGAATTAGGCCCAGTAGCGTCATCTGGGCCATCCAATATGATTCCAGCCCGTTTTCGCTTCTGGCCCATGTATGGCCCATGACATCTTTTGGCCCATATGAGGCCCTTTGTAACTCTGGGCCCATTAATGGCCCATCGTGAAACTGGCCCGTAATGAACAGTGTATCACTTTACACCCAATAACGGCACGTGCTGAAACTGGCCCGTAATGAACAGTGTATCACTTTATACCCATTAACGGCCCGTTATTTGGTTGGGCCGTTTCCAGCCCATGTTATCTTTCGGCCTTCTCAGAGCCCATTTTTTCTTGGGCTCATTTCCAGCATTCGTTTACTTACGGCCCGTTACTGTCATTTTCTGCTTGTGGGCCAAATTCAGCCCATGGTTACAGTCGGCCCGTTTGTGGTCCGTTAATACGTTGGGCTGTTTTCATAGCGTTATCAAATATGGCCTATTAACGATGGCCCATAATGGTCGGCCGATGAACGGACGATTCCAACTCTAGCCCGTTTACGACCATAATGCGGTCTGTTTGGCCCATGTTTGGCCAATTGATCATATGGCCCGTATAAGGCCCATTGATGATATGACCCGTAGAAGGCCCATTGTTTCTACGGCCCATAGAAGGCCCATTGTTTCTACGGGCCGTAGAAGGCCCACTGTTTCTATGGCCCGTAGGAGGCCCAGTGTCACTACAGTAAATATTAGCCATGGTTATTGTGGCCTAGTTTTAATAAATAGTTTATTGCAGCCACTAGCAAACCGTGGAAAATGAACTGCAATGACTACATGGAAACAAATAAACAAGACAACAAGGAAATAAATAAGCAAGCAACTAGCGCTAGGCTATCACGGCTATTACACATACTACATCCACTAGGCATCAAAGTTCGCCAGTGCAAATATAGGGAACAAAGCAGCATATCATATACACTGGTTGTCAAAGTTGGCGACCAGCGCAAATAAACGCCGCAGCAAAACAAATCCAGAACTGAAACCACTTCAGAAGATCTCAAGAAATAATATCCTGGGTACCCATAATGCTGGCAAGATGCTTAGCAAGCTTATTAACTTTCTCTTGTTTGGCACTTAAATCCTCCAGCGCTTGCTGTTGCGCCAGGAAATATGCATCTGAATTCTGCAGGGACTTCCTCAGTCCTTCAGCTTCCTGTCGCAACACATCTGATCGATGTCTTTCAACTTGAAGTTGAGACTCAAGAAGATGAACTGATTCAGGCAGCGAGTTCGAAGAGCTTGTGCCAGCAGTAGTGGCCAGTAACTCGAGCACTACATCAAGACAAGACGTTTGGGTTCTCTCACTGTCGTCAAGATAGTTTTTATCAGCTTTCTTGGAGACCAACAGGGATGTCTCACTATCTTGAACCTTATCTGCATTACTTCCTTTACCATTGCATAACACGGTACTGTTCTCCAATATTTTGTCCGGATTCTAAAAGAGAAACAAGCAGACACATCATAGGTTTACCATGTTGTATAAAAAACTCATTTTGGTTAATGAGTTCAGTAGTAAAGTGGACAGGATAACAACATGAAACAAACATATATCTATGTACCATGGTCACTTTATGGTCTATATCATTCTAGTTTTTGTTGCCAAATCAAGATAGAGACATAGTTCAAATAATATTTGTTCAAGACAAAGCAGAATAGACAGAATATAAGTGTGGGAAACTATAGAGCAATAATAACACTTTTAATGTGCATGACATGAGAACATAACTGTTTATTCAATTGAAACTGAAATCAACATAGAGCAGGTTACAACAGCAAACCAGTTAAAGAAACAGGTTAGAAACATACCAGTTGCGCCATTGGAGTTTCAATTCCATCCTTCAAATTTGAAAATAGTTGGTATGAGTAAATACAGTAACGCAAGAGCAAAGGAGTATGAACCATAGCTACAGAACCTGACCTAAGAACAAATCTTCTTCTCCTTTAAGCGTTGAGTTGGGATTTGGAGTGGTGGTCCTCGTGCTTTGGGCACTGCAGTTCCCTTACTAAATGCTCGTGTTTGGGTGCTCTGTGGTGGAGAGGTGCTGTGTCAACTGGAACTGGGTTACTATCTGCTGGGGCTGGGGTTAGAATGGGTGTAGTTGGTTCTCTGTCCAACTGGGTAGGGGTACAATCTGTAATAGTCTGGGTTATGTGTGGTGGATCTGGTCCTTGGGCAAGTACAACCGTGGTTCTATCTGCATCAACTGGTAGCACTATCTTTTTTGAAGACCGTGTTGTTACTCCCTTGGATACTGCCATCACCCTCTCCAATTCAAATGGCTGATAAACAAGAAAAGTAATTGAAAGTATAGACATTGTATGATAGACATGTGCAATGGATAGTGGGAATGAAAGAGGGCATGAAATAATTCATATTTATGTTGTCTAACCAAACAGGATAGCATGAGACAATTTCACATATATGATGGCTAACTAACCAGGATAGCATAACACAATTTCACATTATGATGGCTAACTAAAAAAGATGGAAAGGCATAGTTCAAAATATGATGACTATGTAAACAGGATGACATGATATAACTATATAATGTATTTATTAAATAGGTTGGCATGCCATAATTCACATACATTCACGGATAGAATGCCATAATTCAAAATATGATGACTGTAAACACTAAATAGGATGAGATGATATAACTATATGATGTCTTTATTAAATGGGTTGCCATGCCATAATTCAGATAGATGATGTCTATCTACTATGTAAACATGATGGCATGATATAATTCAAATATATGATTTATATAGTAAGCAAGTAAGCAGATGGCAATCCATATATGATGTAAAAACTAAGCAATGCAAGACAATATGCATGACATGGGTAATATAACCCTGCCAACTTTGAGCATAGACCTCAGGGGGGAAATAGGACTGGTCATCAGTCTCTGAATTCTCCTCTGAGGAGCTCTCTGTAACCAGCAAGATGTCTGCTTTAGCAGGTAGCATTGTCTGCTCTGAATACCTTGTTTTCACTCTAGATACTTCCATCACCGCTTCAAATGCCTGATGCACAGGAAGAGTAGTTGAATATACAAACATTGTCGACAAATGGAACACGTAATACAAAAAATGATAGCATGATATAATCACATACATGATGATTGGCTAAACAGCATGACATTGCATAATTCACATATATAATGCCTTTGCAACAAGATAGCATTGTATAATTCACATATATAATGTCTTGCAACAAGATGGCAATGCATAATTCACATATATGGTAATTAGACACTAAACATGTGGTATTCACACAAAGCATGTCTAAACTAATCAAATGACATAGCAATGCGAGACACCATACACACGATATGAGCAACATAACCCTGCCAAGTTAGAGCATACACCTCGGGGGGGGGGGGAATAGGACAGGTTATCTGTCTCTGAATCCTCCTCTAAGGAGCTATCCGTAACCAGCGAGATATGCACTTCGTCAGATAGTATAGTCTGCTCTGAAGACCTTGTTTTCACTCCAGAATTTGCCATCAGCGTGTCAAATGGCTGATGCACACGAAGAGCAGTTGAACGTACTAACATTGTTGACAAATGTAATATGTAACGAAAAAAAAGTATGGCCTGATATAATTTACATATAAGATGACTGGCTAAGTAGGATGGCATTGCAAAATTCACATAAATGATGCCTGGCTAAACAAGATGGCGTTGCATAATTCACATAAACGATGAATAAACTAATCAGATTGCATTCGCACAAAGGATGTCTAAACTAAGAAGATGACATATTTGATGTATAAAGTAAGCAATGCAAGGCACCATATGCATGATATAACCAACATCAGCATGCCAAGTTAGAGCGAAGACCTCATGGGGTAAATAGGAGTTGTCTTCTCCTTCTGAATCCCCCTCAGAACACATATCTTCCTCTCGATTACAATCTGAAATGTGTGGAGGGGGGCAGCCTTTGCGCCTACCATGGAGCGACGTCTGCATGAAATTTTATTGCCATGTAAGGCTCGTCTCTTTTGCTCTACATGTTCAGTTCCATTGTTTACAATAATTGTCATGCATAGGAATAAAACATAGTGAGATTATGTAAGGAGTGCATGCAGAAATCCAGAGTGATGGTAGCAACTTGTAGATAGACCCAAAACAAATAATAGCAGGCACATAATGGCTTCAGTTAAAAAATACACATAATGGCTTCTTTACTGTTTGTTTCCCACCCAACATGAAACTCATAGTAGACACCGGAGATTAACCAGATAGTAGATAGATACTATTGATTGTGGCCCCGATATGTACCCCACAACCATTTAAAAACTCAAGTTTGACCATTAGTTTGGAGCTGACTCGGAGTCTAATCGGTGAACAGGACGATATTTAGCATGTAATATTAAGCGATGCATAACGTAAGCAGACACAAAAGAGTGCGACCTCTCTTGCGGACCCGTGTAGTCCTCGAGGTCATCTGCTCGGTTGATGATGGTAATGCAGTTTTCATGGCTGCCGGCGGTGGGGAAGAAGATTTGAGGTGGCGAAAGACAGTCTGGAGGTCGGATCCCTACTGTGCTGGACCCTTCTGTCATTGGAACAGCTGAGCTGGGGTGGACGACAGCGCAGCAGGAGCGGGACAAACCACGCAAGGTTTTCTTTGACAACTATCTATAAGAGAAGTAATTCTGTAAGGGCTCGTTTGAATTGGAGGATTCCAACAATGCAGGGATAGGAAATAGACAGGAATAGGATAGGAATGCATGTGCAAAACAGCGAATTTAAATACACATGATTTCTGTCAATCTGGGTGTTTGATTCACAACAATTGGAAGATCACAGGATGCAAAGAAGCATGGTGAGATTAAGTCAAACCACTAGAAAATGTACGGTTATAATGCTGTTATGCTACTATCTCTTAGTCTTGTGCTTCATGAATAGGAACTTGAAAAGGAGGACAAGTGAAAATTAAAATTTGTACGTTTTTCTTTCAAGGAGACACTAAAGGAACAAATCCTACAGTTTTCCTTTGCTCCATTCCTTTGACCCAAATTCATGAACAGTAGTACCATAGGAAACTTCCCAATTCCTACATTTTTCATTCACTTTTCCTTTCAAGCACTGGCGATTCTAGTAGGCAGGCTTGAGCAAGGAAAAGCCTACACTAAAAAATGTTTTTGTGCTACTTCTATTACTTTGGACCCAGGCCACTGCCCGACTAGCTCAACTCCCAGGGCCATCGACAAATGCTCAGCTCAAACGCGTAGAGATAAATAATGATGGCGTTGAAGAGAGTCCATCACGGAAAGCTAAGTTGCATGGTACCTCACTGCTTGTCATATAGTAGGATAAAATAATCGTATTTCCCGTTACTATGTGTGCTCAGTGGACAGTATATATAACATGTAGAGTAAAAAAGAGATGCAATAAATGTACAACCTCTTTGGCGAAGCCATGTCGATCTCAGCGCGATTGGGTTGGACGGCGAGGATGCTCCGGCTGACTTGGCTGTCGGAGGAGGGGAAGAAGATCTTAGGCGTGGTACTACTCTGCTGTGATGGAGGGTTTCATCGTTGGAGCAGCTCCGGTGAGTTGTACGACGCCGAGGCTGAAGCAGGACAAGAGAGACAACGTTAACCTGAGTGGAATTCTAATAGCATCTCCAATACATGACGTAAAATACATAACCACAAAGTGTTAGATGTAAAATACATCAGCCGCTCATCTCTGAACTTAACTGTCGAAACTGAATTTAACTGTCAAAACTAAACTTGACTGTCAAAACTGAACTTAACTGTCGAAACTGAATTTTGTTGTCGAAACTGAACGCACTAGCAAGGTGAGGCTACACGTCAGTCGACTGACATTTTCATCTCTGGTCAGTTGATTTTGCAGCCGTTGGATACAAAATCAAGGGCCTGCAGCTCATCTTGAACCTCAACCCCCTGAGTCGCTAGCCACCACCGGCCAAACAGTAGCCCCCCGCCGTCCGCCCCGAAAACACACTCCCCACCGCCGCCACCCCGGCCATCCCTCTAGCCCCCCCGTGCCGAGATTTTTCTCCGGCGATCCCCACGCCACCGCCCCGCCACCACCGCGACCACCACCCCCACCCTGAACCCTAAGATAGATAGTGGGGTACCTCTCCGGCGAGCCCCCCTCCCCACTCTAGCCGGTTCTTCCTTCACCCCGGCGAGCCCTCCACCCCCTGAAAATCGACTGACCCAAAAGTCGATTCAGTCGACTGAAGTGTAGCTAAATCAGAGCAGCATCGCAAGCAAGAGCAGCAGCGCGAGCAAGAGCAATAGCAAGAGCAGACCAGCCAGGGAACGAGAGCAAGAGCAGAGCAGCAGCGCGAGCAAGAGCTAAAGTAGCAGCAGCTCCTACTAATGTGGACGTCGCGCCGAGGGAGCGACGTCATGGATGAAGTTGCCGATGACACCGCCGTGGATGGAGCCTTGCCCTGTCGGCTCGGGACCGAGCGCCGGCAGCACCGTGAGATCGAACGAAGAAGAAAATGCGGCGATTAGTGTACAACCTCTTTGGTGGCGCCGATTAGGCCGCAGCTTCATCCGAGGAAACGATGATGATGATGCTCTTCCGGTGGTGCAGGTGAAGACGGCGGTGTGGGAATCGAGGTGGCGTGAAAGACGAGGAGAACGTAGGGGCAGCTCCTTGGAGGTGGAGGATAGGGTGGCTGAACCGGCGGGACGACGAGATCGATGACGGATCCTCATCCGGTACGGTGGATGAGGGACGTCGAGGTGTTGCTGTGGACGACATCGTCGGGGAAGAGGCTCCGGCTGGGTGGCGGACGGAGCAGGGTGTGGGGCTTCGTCGTGGGTTTTCGCGGCCTCGGTGTAAGAATGGGTGGGCGGATGGGATGGCAGTGGGGAACCATGGCTTAGGGACGCGCTTGTCCAAAATGTGGGGTAAGTTATGAAAGTACCCCCACCGATTTGAGGCGGTTCTTTCGGTTCAGGGCTACCACGGGCATTTCGTGTGTCGGGATTTCACAGTAGGTGGGAGTTTTCGCGCGCGTTGTAAATTCGGAATAGCAAGGCGCGGGTTGAGATGGAGGGAGTTGTCGGAGCACGACGAGACAAAGATATATATTAAATATTTCGGGCTAACAAGGCGCGGGTTGAAATTTCTGGACAAGCCTAACGTGTACTGTACCAAATCAATGCCCACTACATGTTTCATTCAAAACTTTGAATTCATGTTATGTTCAATTAAAATATTTCGTTACGTGTATAATGCATGCAACCTACTACTCAAATGAACGTTTTAGTGCATTCCAAACGTATATACTACCGCTTCAATATGAACTAAATTTGAATTCATTTATGTATTTGAATAAGATCTATGGTAATGATTGTTGTGAAGTCAAAGCATTTGAATTCGTTTCTCTGTTTTAATAAGATCTACAATCATCATTACTGTCAAGTTAAACCATTGTTTGTGTATTATCTTCACAGCACACCACATGATTAGTCTCGAGTTACATATGAACTATGTGTACTATATGAACTCGAACTCGATTTTTTGAATCCACTTTACGTTGATTTCAAATCACATTACATTTCTAGCTCTAGCTAGATCTTCATAATCTAAACCATGTCTCGGATGTATAATGTGTTTATCACATTATGTATGGTGCCCCACCCCCTACGCCTACAAGTATTTAGATGTGAGTTGCAAACACCACACATTACCACAAATTCAAATAAAATGTGAGAATGTTCGATATATAGTATTGTTTAGATTGTTCGATATTTAGTTGTAAGCTGCAAATGCCACACATTATCACAAATTCAAATAAAATGTGAGATTGTTTGATGTATAGTATGGTTTTGTCAGATTTCGGGTTCCGGCAGACCCTTCAGGTTCGAACACTGGGGTGCGCACGGAGATTTGACCCTCTGCCTGCCTGCTCCTCGCCGAATCGCTAGGATCTAAACTACCAAACAAAACAACACAAGAGACACAAGATTTATACTAGTTCAGGCCACCATTGTGGTGTAATACTCTACTCCAGTGTGTGGTGTGGTGGATTGCCTCTTGGTCTGATGATGAACAATACAAGGAAGAACAGCCTCGCGAGGGTCTGTTCTTGGCTGGTGCGACGAACTGCTAGGAGGAGTTCAATCGCTCTATCTACTGGTTTCTTGGTGAGGATCGCGATTGCTACATCAGGTCCAGATGCCTCTACCCTGGGGCTGGCTAGTCCTATTTATAGGTAAAGGCCCTGGGCCTCTTCCCAAATATTGAGCGGGAAGGGCGCCAACAATTGGCCATTTTGAAGGGGAACAGCGGGTACACTTATCCTGACTAAAGTTGGTCCTCGCCTGTCAAAGGCTCTGGTGGTGACACCTGCTTGGGCTCCACAATGACTTCCTTCCTGCCGTTGGGCTGGTCTTGGTCTTGTTGCACCGAAATGGATGCCTTTGCTTGATGTTGTCGCCTGCGCTTGCTCCCTTTGCACCAAAGAGGAAAGGAGGACACTGCGCGGGCTGGCGCCTGACTGGCGCCCTTGGTCGTCATGGCTTGCATCATGGGCACCCTGCCTTGGACTCTCCGCCTCCTAGCGAGCCCACTTGATGAGGCCATGCCGGAGGAAGCTCCCTGCCATCCGCCCCACGAGGCTTGGCCCCTCGCGAGGGTCTTGAGTTTGTGTTAATGAAGATGGGCTGTGCTGGGCCTCCCTTTGAGCCATGCCGCAGGCCGCAGGCAGGCAAGTCTGGGGACCCTCGTTCCCAGAACGCCGACAGTAGCCCCCGGGCCCACGGCGCGCCCGGACTTGGCTGAGCAGAGAGGCGAAAGGGCAAGTGCGAAGTGTCGCGGGCCCTAACAGCCTGCGGCCTTGGGCGATGCGTGGCGGTTGATTGGACGTGGGCGCCTCTACTTCCCCATGATGCCTTGGTAACCGCACGGATTCGACAAATCCCTGCATGCAAAGCGGGTCATGATTACCTGCGATCGTGGAGGTCAATGGTTGGCCTTCGCCGGCTATAAGTACGGAACGACGCGCGCCCTTCCAGTCTACTCCCTCTGCTTCTCCTCCTTCCTGGGCCTTGCTCCATCCTGCTGCAATGGCTCCGATCCGCCGGTTCTCCGCGGAAGAGAAGGGAAAAGCTCCCCAAGAGGATCCTGACCCGCTTCCCCCGAAGAAGCGGCTTGCTCTCCGGCATCGGGGCGAGGGCACTCGCCAGGAAGCGTCAAGACCCTGGTGTGAGCAGCCACCACTAGGGTTCCCACTTCCCTTGTACGCGCGTATCGATGGCTCTGAAGGAGCCGACGCCGAACGCCACGGGCAGCGCCGCCGTCGGCGCCGGCGGGTCACAAAGATGTGCGTCTTCCCCCCTGGAGTCCACCCCGAGGGCTCTTGCCAAGAGTTCGTGCTTCGCACCGCCACGCCTCCCAAGTCTTGGATTCGTCTCCCCCTTTTTTTGCCTCCGACATCCGGCAGGGGGAACCCCTGGGGCTTTGGCTGTAGCACGCCGGCTGTAGCACCCTCGCGACCGGGGCAGAGGTCGCGGTCGTTGCCCCAGGCGAGGTCTTCATGACTCGAGGCTGGGGCGAGGTCGCCCGGGTCTGCAGGACGAGGAGTGCCCTCGCGATCCACCTGGAGTATGATGGTGCTTCGGTGATGTCCTTCAAGGTCTTCGATGCAGAGGGTCGTCGGCAAGAGTGCTGCCCCGGAAGAGGCGGTCGGGACCCTGCCGCGGCGAGACAGAGGCCGGCCAACCGCTCCCACGGCAGCTCCCCAGGCGGTGGAGGTGCCGGTGGATCCAGCGACTCCGCCGAGCTCTTCGCGACTCCGGAGACGAGCGACGACAGCTACGAGCCCCCGAGCCTACGCCGCTCCCAGAGCAGGGTGGGCTCGTCAGGCCGTTGCCGCCCCTGATCTGGATGGGGTTGGCGTCGGTGCTGGGCGGCCCACTGTTGATGATGGCGCCGCCGCGATGGCCTCTGTAGCTAGGACTCCTTAGAATTCGTGTCTTTTGTTCCTGTGAGGAGCCAAGAATGTACCCTGCGGGGGCTTGTAAGATGTTCGCAGCTCCGTTTGTCAATATGATCCTTATTGCGAAGCAGTGCGAGATGCTTATTCCGTTTTAGCTTAGTTTAATCCTTTCAGACCTCGTGAGGGCTTGATGCTCTGCGCCGACAGGTCCCAGTCCCAAGGCGGCTTCAACCGTCGTTGGTATGCCAGGTCGCGATGCCGTGGTCAAGGCCAGGAGGTGAGCGGCCCGAGGTCCGGTAAGAGCCCCTGTGTCGCGATGCTCAGGAGGTCCCCCTTAGCGCTCAAGCAGCCATCATTTGGTGAGAAAGGAGAGCGACGTTGATGATACGGGATTGCATTTGGTGCGGGGATGGTGCTGCGATAACTGGTGTTTCCGGAGAGTGACTTATCTCGAGGGTCAGGAAACGCTTCCTGGTGCGGCGCTAGATCCGTGCCTTGGCCGATGAGGGGTTGCTTGGCGAGGTCCTCGCGTGCTCCTTCCCTCTCGCCTTCTCTCCCCTTTCTGCTCTACGTCCTCGGGTCCCGGCCCTCGAGCGAGTGTCAGCCGTCGCTGGCTTGCCAGGTCGCGATGCCGTGGGCAAGGCTAGAGTGTGAGGGCCGGAGAGCCGGTAGGAGCCCTGAGTCGCGATGCTCAGGCACCACCCCTTTAACGTGCAAGCGGTTTACATGGACGAGAATGAAGAAAGCACCATGAGGGCCTCGCCTGGCGATGCTCCTTGGAGGGACCCTGCAGGCTCATCACAAAAGGAACGAGAGTTTGTCGTGGCAATCGATAGTTAGCCGTTAGTTGCTTTGGAGAGGCGACGAGGCACGAAAGGCCTAGCGAGGCGTATTGGGGCACTCGTGAGCCTGCGCGGGACTCACGGGGCCCTACCTTAAGGAGGGTTGCGCCCGGCTCTGGGCCTTATCTTGGAGTGTGTTCCTGCAAATTTGGCCAGATGTCGGTGCTCTACGTCCTCGGGTCCCGGCTCTCGAGATGGTCTCAGCCGTCGTTGGCACGCCAGGTTGTGATGCCATGGACAAGACCAGAGGGTGAGGGCTGGAGAGACGGTAGGAGCCTTGAGTCGCGATGCTCAGGCACCCCCCCTTTAACGCGCAAGCTGGGTTAGATGTCAAAACTCTACGTCCTCGGGTCCCGGCTCTCGAGCTGGTCTCAGCCGTCGCTGGCATGCGAGGTCATGATGCCATGGACAAGACCAGAGGGTGAGGGCTGGAGAGCCGGTAGGAGCCCTGAGTCGCGATGCTCAGGCACCCCCCCTTTAACGCCCAAAATTCCGACACCTAGGAGGAAAAGGTACCAAATAACAAGCATGATGGGTCGAAAGCATAGCCCTAAGGTAAACACAAGAAGGGTACACACTGCTGGGTCAGGCCCGAGCGACTTGGGGATGATGCAGCTCGAGAGGCGCCCCCAATAAGGTAAGCTAAGAACATGAAATGAAAGGGATACACGCCGCAGGGATGGACCCACGCGGCCTGGGAATAACGCGGCCTTGAGGGCGCTCCCAGCCGGAAATGAAACTTGAAAGATGTCACCTGATGATGTTGGGGACGAAGGGGTGTTGGTGTAGCAGACTCGGCGGGCTGCGGGAGCCGATCCTCACGAGCCCCCAGGCCCAGGGGCCTCAGGAGGCTCCGGAGGCGCTGGCGGCCCCTCGCGGGCCATCTCCATCTCCACCAGGGCTGCGGAGCCCTGACCTCTTGAGCCTCTAGGATGGCCCTTATGAGGCACTGGTGCGCAGCAGCCGCGTTCGGCAAGCCATAAGGCATGCGAACGTAGCTGTGGGGCGGACCCTTGCAGCGTCCCACTTGCGAGGGCCAGAGGCACTCCTGAGACGCGGCTCGATTGAGCCCCGGTATGTCGATGCAGACACGCAGCCCACCATCCTTGCCTAGATGGGGGGCCACAGCGGGTAAGCGGCGGCTACCTCTCATGACCCTTGACTTCTATAGCTCCTGAATGGCCTTGCTGACGAACTCCTGAGGGTTTGGCCCTCCTTGCATTGCTCCTTCTTGAGGGAAACGTGCTTCAAAACACGCCTCCACGTGGTGCCCAAGCGCCTCCCTCGTGACCTTGGCGAGGTCGGCGGCCCTCCAGGAGAGAGCCCCCGAGCCCTGCCTGAGGAGGGCGCCGGGCGCGCTTCCCTATGCGATGGAAGGGGGCTCCCCCTGAGCAGGCGCGGGCCCTGAGGGGCCGGGTCGGATGATGTCTTCTTCTTCTTGGGGGCGGCCTCGGGAAGCCTCCTGCTTCCGCGGTCCGGGTCTTCCAGTGACGCGGCCTGAAAGGCTCGCTCCAGGGAGCACACTGCGTCTCTCTCTTCACAGGGCACCGTGATGACCCCACCACTTCCTGGCATCTTGAGGATGTTGTAGCCGTGTGGGTTACGGCCATAAACTTGGCCAGCGCCGGGTACCCGAGGATGGCGTTATACGGCAGGCGAATGTGGGTGACGTCGAAGTCAATGAGCTCGGTGCGGTAGTTGTCGTGTGCCCCGAAGGTAACAGGAAGGCGGACCTGCCCAATCGGGACCGTGGAGCCGTCGGTGACTCCGAAGAAAGGCTTGGTTGGCTGAAGCTGGCTGTAGGGCACTTGGAGATTGTTAAACGTTTCCACGGACAGGATGTTGAGCCCTGCCCCACCGTCAATGAGGGTCCTGGTGACCAGCACGTTGCTGATGATTGGGGAACAAAGCATCGGGAGGACTCCGGCTGTGGCCGCGCACTTGAGCTGATCTGCTGAGCTGAACGTGATGGCGCATGCTGACCACCTGAGAGGGCGCGTGGCCTCGAGCTTGGGGAGGACTGCATTCACTTCGCAGGCGAACTACTTGAAGATGCGTTGAGAGGCTGGGGCTTGAGCTCCACCCAGGATGCAGGCGATTGCACGTGGTTCCTGGAAGCCCCCATCCCCCTCGTCCTGATGACGGTCTTCATTTCTCCTTGGCTGCGGCGGCAGCGGAGGGAGGCCCGCGTTCCCTTGCGGGCGATTCTCGCGAGGCTGATCCCTCCAGTCTCCCTCGCGAGGCGGGTCCTACCAGCGATCCTCGCGAGGTTGGTCGCGCCACCCTTGGCGTGGGCCGCGGTCTTCCCAACGTCCTGTGTTCCTTCCTCCTCCTCGGCCGTAGCCCTGGTCGCTTCGGTCAGGACGTCTGCCGACCCTTCCTTCACGCACGGCCCAGAGCTCTTGGCATTCATTGGTGTTGTGGGTGTGGAGGTCGTGGTACACGCAGTACCGACTGCCCTTGGAGGATTCGGGCTGATCTCTGCCCCGCTTGGTGTCTGGCTCTGCCGCGAGTACGGCAGCCCCCTTGCGCTTCACGTCCTTGGCCTTGGGATTCTTCTCTTCTGGGTCCACGGCAGGCAGCTCGAGGAGGGAGAGGCGTCCCTCCTCAGCCCTGGCACACTTGGTCGCCAAGTTGAACAGCTCAAAGCAGGTGCACAGGTCTTCATGCATCGCCAGCTCCTCCTTCATCTTGACGTCGCGCACACTGTCGGAGAAGGCTGAGATGATGGCCTCCTTCGTCACCTTGGGGATCTTGAGGCGCGTGTTGTTGAAGCGCTAGATGTACTTCTGCAGGGTTTCCCCTGGTTGCTGCTTGAGACGGCGCATGTCGCTCACGGCGGGTGGCCGGTCGCGAGTACCCTAGAAGTTGGCGATGAAGCGGGTGCGCATCTTGTCCCAAGAGGAGATCGTGCCTGGGGCCAGATTCAGGAGCCAGGTGCGGGCTCCGTCCTTGAGCGCCATGGGAAACCAGTTTGCCATGACCTTTTCGTCTCCGTTGGCAGCCTCGATGCCCAACTCGTAGAGCTGGAGGAACTCTGCAGGGTCAGCCGTGCCGTCGTAGTGAGGAGGCAGGTCTGGTTTGAAATTGTCGGGCCACGTGACGCTGCGTAGCTCGGAGGTGAAGGCGCGGCAGCCTGCTGTGGCCACAGGAGGCTTTGGGCGACGAAGAGCTTGGTCCTGCGGGTCCCCATGCGCCGCGGCTGGGGGCAATGCAGGGTCTTGACATGCTGGAGCAGGGAGCGCTCGGGCAGCTTCTCGAGGGCGAGGAACTTCTTGGCAGCTCTGCTCTTGCCGCGCTGGCGCCTGACGGAGTGGGTTCCGCCCAGGGGCCGCGCACCTTGGGGCCAGGGCGCCTTGTTGAGGAGGAGGCGGTTGGGGCGCCCCAGGAGCTTCATCGCCCGCGCATGGCGGGGCGCGGTGCAGCGAGAAGGACGGCACGGGGGAGCCCCCAGCGGCGCGGACGAGCCCGGCGACTCGGTCGAGCCACTCTTGGTAGACGTCGTTGATGGGGCGGTAGCGCAGGAGCTCGTTTGCCGTGATGAGCGTGGCTCGGGCCTCCATGGCCGTGCGGGGCGCGCGTGACGAAGAACCAGCGGGGGTGAGCGAGGGTGTGGCAGTGCGGCCGTCCCGCCTCATGGATGGATGCTGGGACGATGCTTGCTGTTCGTTCCCCGCCGGGCCGATGGAGGCGTTGACGGCAGGTGACGGGGAACGACGAGGGCGCCCGCCGACGGGAGCCGTCTGGGCGACGTGGGAAGCAAGGGCGGCTGGGCGCTCGGCGCGAGCCCGACGAGCGTCAGACATGGATGCGGTGGTCGGAGAAGAACAAGACGACGGAAGGCAAATTCCGGCGCACCCCTACCTGGCGCGCCAAATGTCAGATTTCGGGTTCCGGCAGACCCTTGAGGTTCGAACACTGGGTTGCGCGCGGAGATTTGACCCTCTGCCTGCCTGCTCCTCGCCGAATTGCTAGGATCTAAACTACCAAACAGAACAACACAAGAGACACAAGATTTGTACTGGTTCAGGCCACTATTGTGGTGTAATACCCTACTCCAGTGTGTGGTGTGGTGGATTGCCTCTTGGGATGATGATGAACAATACAAGGAAGAACAGCCTCGCGAGGGTCTGTTGTTGGCTGGTGCGACGAACTGCTAGGAGGAGTTCAATCGCTCTATCTACTGGTTTCTTGGTGAGGATCCCGATTGCTAGATCAGGTCCAGATGCCTCTACCCTGGGGGTGGCTAGTCCTATTTATAGGCAAAGGCCCTGGGCCTCTTCCCAAATATTGAGCGGGAAGGGCGCCAACAATTGGCCATTTTGAAGGGGAACAGCGGGTACACTTATCCTGACTAAAGTTGGTCCTCGCCTGTCAAAGGCTCTGGTGGTGACGCCTGCTTGGGCTCCACAATGACTTCCTTCCTGCCGTTGGGCTGGTCTTGGTCTTGTTGCACCGAAATGGATGCCTTTGCTTGATGCTCTCGCCTGCGCTTGCTCCCTTTGCACCAAAGAGGAAAGGAGGACACTGCGCGGGCTGGCGCCCGACTAGCGCCCTTGGTCGTCATGGCTTGCGTCATGGGCACCTCGCGAGGTACCCTGCCTTGGACTCTCCGCCTCCTCGCGAGCCCACCTGATGAGGCCATTCCTGAGGAAGCTCCCTGCCCTCCGCCCCGTGAGGCTTGGCCCCTCGCGAGGGTCTTGAGTTTGTGTTGATGAAGATGGGCTATGCTGGGCCTCCCTTTGAGCCACGCCGCAGGCCGCAGGCAGGCAAGTCTGGGGACCCCCGTTCCCAGAACGCCGACAGGTTTAGATTGTTCGACATTTAGCTGTGAGTTGCAAACGCCATGCATTAGCACATTATGGTATAACATGTGCACAACACGTGTATCAGCGCTATATTCATGCATGCATATGTTTAAAACACTATGATCTCCTATTCAAATATATGAATCCGCTTTCATATCAAATTATGATCTTTGTTAGTCTCTTGCACCCACACAATCCTCTAACCTTTGTAGCTACCACTAACTTTCTCTCGTGCATGCAAACGCCCTCCTCGCCCTCCCCTCCCTCGACATTCTATCCATCGGGCACATTCATTTTTTTCTTTAGATCGTTCTCCCAGAGTCTCCACAACTCCTTTCCGACACACACCTATCGATAAACCTCTCCAGCGATGCCTGCCTACAACATACACACGCACCTTCAATCTCCTCCTTTATGTGTCCTTGCCTCGTGTCTCTCATACGGTCACACACATGTGTAAACTCTCGCCCCTCTTTTCATCGATCTCACAACCGCACACTCCTCCCCCTATCTAGCTAGTAGCTGGGCCTCTCACACCACCTCCTAGCTCCATTCTCTCTGTCTATCCGTCTCGCTGGGCCTTATTTGCCTTGAACAAATGGATGTACACTGACCGATCTCTCGCTATACATCTAGCTAGCTAGGTCCTTATAACTTGTTTTTACCCACGCGTCGATCGATCTACCTCATTAGTTATGTCTCTCCCTTCCTCCGACAAACAACAATTGATCTACCGATCTAGTTAGGTCCGCTTACCAAACACATGGTTCCCCTTCATCATCCATGGATGTGTCCCGATAGATCTATCACACACATGAACACATAGAAACACATCCCCACTCTTATTGATAACATTGCAGTTCCACCCTCAGTTTGTCTAGTAGGCCTCTCCCACCATCTTCGAGAAGCAACTCCATCACCCGTCCAGCACTCTACCCCTCTCCCTACCTCTCCCTCCCTCTCTCTCTCTCTCCTCTCTCTCTCTCTCTCTCTCTCTCTGTCCCATCATATTTCCCGTCCTTCAATTATGTATGGATGTCGACCGATCTCCCTCAAGACATAGCTGGGTCTCTCCTTCTCAACACATATACGAGTCATTCTACCTCTATAGTTAGGCCTCT
>NC_041381.1:340855994-340870498 GCF_002162155.2 Triticum dicoccoides | reverse complement strand
CCGCCACACACAAACTTGACATGTGCCCTCTGACGTTCCGGTAGGTCAGTCGCCCTATATCTTTGACTTGCACACACACACACACACACACACACACACAAAATTTGGATGGCTCTCTTCATCGATCTCGCACCCACTCACTTGATCCTCTCTTCGACTCTATCGATATCTATGACCCCTCCCTCTCTTCTCGTGGATTGCCTGACCCTCTATATATGATATGGATAGGCCTCCATTTCACACACATTGCATGCAAAATTTTGTTTGAGATGCCATCGACACATATTCCCACAAATACATTCACGAAACCAACCCCCCACCACCCCCACCCCAAAACAAAAAACACTCACGAACGCGGTTTGTATCTCTCACACACACCCACGTAGGTGGGGGACGTTCACAAAGAGAAGAGGTGCATGCACGGCGCACGTACTCCTGTATCTTTCCCAACCACACCCGTGCGGGTACATGGTGGAGCTCATTTCTGTACGAAAAAGGCAGCCCATGTGGTAATTTAGCACATGTACTGGTTGTCCACTTGGTGGAGGGAGGATCGTCTACCACGGGTGAACAAACAAATTGCAACTTGACGCGTTATGTTAAAAAAGAGGCAAACCATGTGGGGCCTACCTTAGAGGCAAGGCTCTATGCACTGGAGTACTTTTGATGTGTCCCGTCAACTCGCAGAACGAGGAGAAGCTTTCTTAGTACGCCGTCTCCCCCGCCCACGGGCGCAGTGGCTCGCAGGATGAGGTGAAGCTTGCTTAGTATTGTCCGCCTTACGCCCGCTCCCTCGCCCATGCGCGCGGTGGCTCGCAGGATGTGGAGAAAAATGTACTACTCCCTCCATTTACTCCTCGTCCCTACTACCTTCGTTATAGAGATTATATCATATTGTTTGGAATATATATGTCCTTTAGTAGATTTTAATATGAACTACTAGTACATACTCCAAACACTGATGTATACAGACGTATTTTAGAGTGTAGATTCACTCATTTTGCTCCGTATATAGCACTTTCCCTCACCCCTCGACCCTCGCCCACATGGTGGACGTGCAGCAATTCATTCAGTCTCATATAGCCAGAACAATATACACTGCACTACCATTATTGCTCGACTTCCCGAAGAGGCGAACAACCAATCGCAAGGTTAATATTTTGGAGATGCCAAGCGCAAGGTTATAGGAGAACGAGTAGTAGGTGCCGCGTCATTTATAAATAATTTTTTTCTTCAGTGGCACGTACGCAATATGATAGGTTCATATGGAGAGAAAAGGAAACCGCTCCACTATATACATAGTCAGGATGGGCCAGCCTACATGGTTGCTTGCTGAGGTTGCTCTCTTCACACTCTCTCGCACAAAATGACTGTGGCCACATCTCTAACATCCCGGCGGATCACTTCCGACTGGGGAAGGGGTGGATGCTTAGTGTAGATGCACGTCTCGATCAGGGGTCCCCGCCGTTCTCTCTCACAAATCCGGTGAGGTTGCCTTCGTCCCTTGCTCACTGCCGCAATGTGGGTAGTTGCCGCCTCCCGCCGCCCTCCTCAAGGTTGAGCTACGTCCCTCAGGTACAACTCCCTTTAGAGCCGGCTTGCACCACTGCTCCAGCTGCCCACATCACTCCATGTGGATATTTCTCTACTTCTTTGCCCTGCACATACCTTTACTGGCTTCTACATACTGTATTTGTGACGAGTTTATGTCTCATCAACTAGTCCCAGTAACCTTATTATAATCATGCTTCTTCAATTTCTTTGCCACATGGATGCTCATCTTGATTGTGGTGAAACTGCACAAAATGATCCGATGGTCAAAAGGTTGCAAACTTCATTTCTTAGGAAGCTCGAATGTTGCCAGCAAATTGAAGCCTGGTTAGGGTTCACGGTTCAAGGGCTAGGGACTGCATGGATCCTTTTTTTTCTTTAGCTGCCTTTGTTCCAAAATAAGTGTCAACTCTAGTAGTAGTACAACTTTGTATTAAAGTTTGCATAAAGTTGAGACACTTATTTTGGAATGGAGGGAGTACATATTTGCTATGATCTGTCAATCATTGAGATGCAATAGCATGCATGTTAGTCTCCTTTGTATTTGATGAAATGTCGCAACGGGCAACCTTGGACGCAAGATACATGTAACAGAAGCTGGAAGCTTCATAGCATTGTACAAATTTATCTCGCTGATAAATTACAGTACGTACTATACTAGTACTTCCTCCATTCCTAAATATAAGTCTTTGTAGAGATTTCACCATGAACCACATGCAGATGTATATAGATGCATTTTAAGTGTAGATTCATTCATTTTGTCCCGTATGTAGTTCACCTAGTGGAATCTCTACAAAGACTTATCTACTAGTAATAGCTAGCCCCCACTACTAGGAATTCTCTATCCTATCCTTGAGCCACATCATCAAAATTAATGTAGCCGTTAGATGAACTAAATCAGTCCATAATAGCTATTTGATCTAGACATTGAGAAGCTCCACACTAAGCCACATGCAAGCATGCAGAAATACCGTGGCATGCATGTGAGTGGGTATTAAATCACACCAACATGTCTGCTCGCAAGCATGCACCGGTAGCATGCATGTAAGTGAGCTTTTAAGTCCCATTAACATGTCAAAAAGAAAAATATAATCCCATTATGCAGTAGGAGTTGGTTGATCTTTTTTCCTTGCGTGGGATGATATACATGATGATGTGAGTTTTTTTAGTTTGGCTACCACATTTGCCATGCGGTTATAGAGTTTTTTTAGTTCTATGAAATTGATAATTTTACGCAGAGAGATATACGGCTGTTCCGCGGCAACATGCGGGGACTCATCTAGTAGTATTTAGGAACGAAGGGAGTACTATGTAAAGAGTTAGGTGTCGCACGGTGTCCAGAAAATATGGTGATGGTGTGAGGTGGGCCATGTAATCACTGACCCTGCGTGTTTTCACTGCTCGTGCACTCCTCCGCTGTAAGAATGGAGAAAATTGTAATCTAGTAGTACCTCCTTTCACCGAAAGCATGGGACATCCAGCAGTCCTACCAGCTCAGTAATAAAGACCAATGAGCCGTCAAATCACATAGACCCAGCAGTAAGTTGGACGGACGAAGCAACCATCACTCTTGCGCCAGTGAGAGGTCGCGTTTGCTCTGCCTGCGCATGAATGCGGCACTAATTCTTTGGAGCGGTGTTGACCGTTTCGGGCGGGAAGCGCACGCGGGCGACGGAGGGGCTTTGGGTGGGCCAGGCTGGTCAGGAGCGGGCATGGCAGCTGTCTGCCTGTCCCTACCGACACGCCCGGAAATGATAGGATGCACCAACTCTCGTGGATAAAATCGTACACTACACACCATCTCTCTGTTGGCAATAATGCTACACGCACGGACGAATACGGGCGTTTACGGGGCTGACTAGGAAACGATCCGACGTGGCTGTGGGCGCGCAAAGAAAAGGTTATTAAGTCAAGAAAAACACCGCTCGAATAGATCGGCGGAGCAAGCGTCAACATGCTCTTGGCGGCAGGAGAGCACGATGTCCTCCGAGGCGGCCGGAGAAGTCGAGGTCGTCCGAGGCGACGCGATCAGTAATCTGGAACGAGGGCAAACCGAGCTGCCATTCTGTTGTGTTCTGGTTTTTGTGCTAGCGTAAACAGCGACACATTCTCCATCTTTCTAACTGTCTCATCCCTCAGCGCGGCCACGTCAGACTGTTTCCTAGTCAGCCCCGTAAACGCCCGTATTCATCTGTGCGTGTAGCATTATTGCTCTATAGGAGTAGGTCGATCTGTCGCTCTCTTTAACACACACATGCTGTTAAACACACACGCGCGCGCGCACACACACACACACGCACGCACCTTCGTCCCGCTGCACCTTCTAACATGACTTATTACACCTAGACAGAGAGAGTAGTAAGTACGAGATATGGTGGCACACTGACTTAGGTCGAATACAAGTGCCCAAAATTGTGTGCATGTTATAATAAGGATTCACTTAAAATAGTACGTGAGCGAACAGAGGATCAATTGGACAGTGTTCCCGAGCAGTAGCGAGATGTGTGAGGTAAGATACACCGTTGGCGCTTTTATTTTTTCTTATTAATTTGTTTGTTTCACCCTCTAACTGGTGGGACCCAACATACTACGTGGAGAGAGGTAAGGTGACTAAGGCTGCATTATTTCTGCACCACTATGGATAGTCTTACCACCAAAGCCACATGACACGATTATGATTTAAATCCCAATGACTCCCACACACACACACACACAAAACACGGCATGCTTGTCATACGAATGCAGGAATGTATAAAAGGTTATTTTCCTCTCGTTGAACATAACGGGAGGGTTGTGTAGCCTGTTAGCCGGTTCGCTCATCAAACTTGAGGTCTCGGGTTCGATAAATACACTTGAGCATAATTTGTGCCAGGAGGATTCTTTGACTGGTCAAAATGGATGGATACAGAGCTATACGATCTCGTAGTGACCGTATAATCACCTCATCACGTACTCTATAAGCTGCAGCCTCGGCGCTTGTTTTCTAGGGTTTGCACGCTTCACACTCTCTCTCCAGTATATATATACACGCTGGAACCTCAGTGCTTGTAGTTGCTCTCTTCACACTCTCTCACCCTCTCCAGATCTAAACAAGACTTCATTGGCCTCTCTCTCCCCTCACTACTGCTCAAAGAGCCGGCAGGATCCATCCGCCGAGAAGGGAAGGATGCTTAACGCTGTCGCCATCGGCGAGGGAGGGAATCTACTACCGGTGCAGCTGTTCACTTTCACCCAGCGGTGGCACGGGAGGGCCTCCGACCCCTTCTTCTTCACCGTCGTCCCGTCGCCCACCGAACCACGACCCAAGAACCTTAAGGTATAATTTACTTATTCCACATGCATTGCTCTAGCTGTATGTATACCATGAATCTAGGACATGGTTCAAAGATGAAAGGAGTGGGGGAAAGTAGTGGGGAAAGTTGCATCGCATAAATCTAGGACGTGGTTGAAAGAGGAAAGGAAGTGGCGAAAGTACTAGTACAGACTGGCTATCCAGCACCTACATTGGTCGAAAAGGGAAAACAATGACAAATGCAGTACGCACATCTGTAATGAACTGATCTTTTGTTTTGGGGGACAAGGTTGTAGAGTTTGAGCAGGACTAGATTTGCTACGCTCACATAGGGAAAGGTGTCTAAAGATAAAAAACTGGGACCAACACAAATATGCTCCTTGGTTGTTTGTTCTTTGTTGTAATAGACTGTGCATGACCACAGTACATCGGTAGATGCACATGGTGCTGGTGCGTCCACTGTCCCGTGCAACTCTTTAGCTATTGTTAATCTAAGGCCCTGTTTGGTTAAAAACTCCCTAGTCCCTACCTGCTTGGTTCCAGGGACTAAACATGGACTAGAGGTTATTAAATGACATGCTAAAAGACCATGTTACCCCTAGTAATGAACTAATAGAGACAAGGTGCGATGCATGGCATGGGCAACTGTTGGAAAAAGTCCAAAAAAGACTCCCTCGGGGTCTTTTTTCTTTAGTCCCAAAAATGCCCACTTTTAGTCCCTAAAAGTCCCTCCTGTTTGGTTTAGATGGGACTGACGCGGAGTTTTTTTAGTCCCTACACCAAAATGTCCCTGTAAACAAACACCCTCTAATAATGCCACTGGAAAATTGATGCAATGCCACAGTTAAAAGTAAATTACATGTTTAACGAATTTTATTGTTAATATAATCTCTATGTTAATATTAATCAATGCCACCGTTTGAGAAATGCTACTGTCTTGCTTTCTTTCCCATCTAGATAAGTTAGATGCTTCTTTTTCTTGGCTTCTGTGTCATCCACCGTTATTGACCACTAGTTGTTTCCTTTGCCCCTCTGTGTAAACAGGGTTATCTACTTGACCTCGTTGCCATTGTGACCTTTTGTTGCACTGCACAAAACACTTTTGTTTTAGGAGTGTTTTGTGCAGTTCAACCAAAATGTCACACCGACAATGTTGCTTGATTGCTTGATTTTAGTGGAACTGCACAAGAGGAGATCTTACCTCCTATCCGTGTTGGCAAATTTGGTTCAGATCTTCTTCTTGTGAGTTGTTTGAATTCCGCATCATGAGAGGTCAGTACTAGCCTTCTTTCACATGATTCTGCAGTGTGCTTTCATATGTTGTGCTACTTGTATGGTAATGTTGCTTGATTTTAGTGAACTGCACAAATGGAGACAAGACTTCGATCTGTATGTGCACTGTAATATCCCATTGAGGTAAGATAAGGATATTTCACAATTGTTGGCCTGTATTTTGCCACTTTCATCAGAAAATTAATGTCATTGTTTAGTGCTATACTTGTGCTCCCTAATTGACATGCCAAATCTTACATTGAAGGCGAAGCTTGTCTGTTATTGAACCAAGTGATGAAGGGGAAGAACAAGCGGAAAAACAAAAATCAACTCCCGGTGCTATAATGAAGCACTGGAACTATGATGACACAAGTAATGATATTGTTTTGCATCTTAATTTATTGCTATGGCTAGAACGAGCAATTGTTTTGCCACTGATTTGATGACACTCTTAATGTAATACGTAATTATCTCTACTTGTGCAAACAGGGATCTTCTTTGAAGATACCATATATTTTAGTGGAACTGCACAAGAAGATGTTGGAAACATTAAACTAATTGAGGAGTATATAGTAAGCATGGCCACCACAGTAGATAGCAACAGATGGTTCCGGAGAAGTGCTTCATCTGTATGCTCTACACAATAAGCCTCCTGAAAAAGGTTGGTACTTGCCCACTGATTTCATCCATATGATTGAACTTTGTCATCTCTATTGGTGTTGTGCTACTGTAGATACTGTCATGAAAAAGTGGTATTGTCCTTGAGAAGTGCTTCATCTGTGCTGTTTTAAACATTTCCTTTCCTTTTTTCGAGCAAACAGGGATGCTAGCATTTAGTAGTCCTCTTGTCTTTGCACAACAGGATCATCTTCCTCTGAAGAAGAATATGGAGTACATGAAGTGACTAGTTTCGATTATGCCAGGATGAAGAAGCCCTGTCTATCTTCTCATCAGAAGGAGCAGTTGAAGGATGGTTACATTACTCCCTCAAGACCAAACTAACTTTAGCTCAGAAGGACTGACAAATCTCCATTTTTTTGCTGTGATGCGCGAGCACAATGTTGTTCTAGGATTCTTTCTGGTGAGTTCCATTTTTCTAAAAGTGTGCTCTACATGGACCATGTAGGTGCCTGTTTAAACTGTCAATTCATAATACAGTTTGCTTTATACTAATCACTTTTTTTGTATTTGTGCAAACAGGGGTGCTCAGCTTGATTTCAATGGGAATTGCACAAAATGTTCATGAATACATCGAATCATTCATTTCCACCACAAGAAAGGAGGTGCCGATAAGTTCAAGGTGTTGCAACATATAAGGGCAAAATCATACAAGCTATGCGCGAATTTGGTTGATTTTGGTGGAACTGCACAAAAAGAACAGCTGGTTTATTTAGCACGAGGTGCCATGTCAATGTCCGAACTGATGGCAAACCCTGCCCATTCCACAATTGTAGGCATTTGATATTTTGGAATGGGACAACCTTGTCAAATTTTGCTCATTGATTTTAGCAAGACATGCGTTTGATATTTTTGAATGGGACGCCAATTGCTGTCAGCAGCGTCGATCAATTTTTTTCTTTATTCTTTAGTTGTGAAGTAAATATTGCCTCTGACACGTGAGCCGCTGAGATGCATAATTATCGATTGTTTTGAATGTTCTCTATGAATTGCCAGCCCTGTGTGTTTGATTGCAATGTACAGAAATGCTAAAAAGCTGCTCAAACTCTTTGTACTCCTTATGTTCCTTTTTACTTCGCACATTGTGAAAGTGCATACTTTTTTGTATAAGATTGGTCAAAGTAGAGATACTTTGACTGTAGACAAAACTTGTATGCAAACTAGAAAGGACCGGAGGGAGTACATGTGAACTGCTGCAAACGAGGTGATCACCCTGGGAATAATGCTAGTACGTATTGTTTTGCATGTTCATCCAATGCCAGTGATACAGGAATTCGAACTAATCGAAATAAATTCATTCATACATGGTCGGATTTCATATAAACATGCCGGATTTCATTAGATTTCATACATTCTTCAACTAAAAAGGGGTGCGCTGGAGGTATAATTAATTAATCGAAGCTACACACCTGTGTCCCGCTCAGCCAAACAGAAGCTTTAGTGACTTAACTGCAGGTGCAGTTGCATAACTAACATGTGGCATGTTGGGCCCACGTGTCAGTCAGCCAACTGCACCAGCAGTTAAGTAGAAGCAGCGTTCTTCTCCAGCACAGCTCTCCGACTCCATGTCGCCGCCAAGAAGCTAACCGGCCGTCAATGGTTAACCCTCCTAGCTTGGCTTCAACCGGAGGGTAGCAGTGGTGGCCTTACTTGGACCCGAGCGGCGGGGACATACCGTGTTCTACTCTTCCTCGTTTTTTGTGTGGCGCGGCCTCGTTGGCAGCGGGAGGGGGCCTCAGCGGAGCCGGCAATGTCCTTTGTCTCATTGCCGGCGGGCGGTGCCTCGGCGGAGCGGTGGAAATCCTCGCCCTCGTTGCCGGCAGGGTGGGGCCTCGGTTGAGCCAGCGATGTCCTCTGCCTCGTTGTTGGCGGGGCAGGGCCTCGGCGGAGCCGGCGGTGTCTTCTGCCTCGTTGTTGGTGCCGCGGGGTCTCGGCGGAGTAGGGCCTCGTCGACGCCAGCGGAGCGAGCACTCATCGGAGCTGGCATTGTCCTCTGCCCGCTTCATCGCCCTCTTTGTAGGCGGCCGCAACCTCCACCACCCGCATGCGGTACCACCAGCGCTCGAGGCAGCCCTCGCGGGCGGAGCGATCTGCTCCTCCGCCTGCAGGTGCTCCTGGAGGAGACGATTTTTGTAGGCGGCGTCGGCCTGCGCCTCCCGGAACTGCTCCTCACGCATCTGCCTCACCGTGTCCATATATTCGGGACGGGCCTCACCGATGGTCATGGTGCCATCGACGAGGATGGAGCGGAGGAGGGGGTTGGCGTCGGATCATCGACTACCATGTTCTCCATTGGGACGTCATCGTCCACCGGCTGCTTGCCGGCCACCCGGTCGGCAGCAATGGCTGCCATCTCCTTGTGGTCCGTCGTCCGCCCGTCCCAAAGAGCGCTGGAGCGCGAGGAAGCCATGGTGGGCAGTAGTGGTGTGGACAGGAGAAAGGGAATGGATGCGGATGACTGAGGCTATGGCCGACGCAACAGTTTATATAGCAATGGTTGGCGGCTGAGGGACGTACGTGTGGCGCCGGAGTAGCCGCCTCGGCAACCGCTTATCATTAATGTGGGCAGCAGATGGATGGACGGAAGGCACTTGTGTCGTTTGAAGGCGGAGCAATCGCCCGCACCGGGAACCGGGGCAGGCGGGGCTGTCTATTTCGGGCGGAAAGCGCGCGCGGGCGAGGAGATGACTTTACTTGGAGAGGATGACAATGGGGACCCACCAGGACCATAGCCTCACGTACACAAGTGCCTCCTTAATATATATATATATATATATATATATATATATATATATATATATATATATAAACACTATTCTGATCACGGGATCAGAATAATATTCTGATCACAACCTGAACTGCCTGAGTAACGCGCCTGAACTTCCCTCTGTACTGGGTTGAACTTCAGCTAAAAAGTGTCCAAATGAGGCTTGCGATATACCATTGGAAAGCTATGGACACCAATATCATGATCCAAGTTAAATTTTTGGCAAAATGTAAGCGGTTTAAGAGCAGTTTTGAAAACCGTTTTTCTTCATACAAAAAACGTGAATCGTATTTTCAATGGCATTTCTAAACCGTTTATCGGAATGATGTAAATAATATAGTGTTGGAAAGCTGCTGTAAAACCGCTCCTTCGACATGTTGAAAGTTTTCTCTAATTCCCTATGGATAAAGAGTAATTTTGAAAATCGTAAAATTTCGCAAACCAAACAGCCGAGTTCATATTTTTAATGTAATTTCTAAATGGCTAATCCATTTGAGGCAAATGATATGGCATTGGAAAGCTTGTGAAAATGCGCTACTTTTTCATGTTAAAAGTTTTTTCTAATTCGGAACGGTTTAGAAGTAAGTCAGAAAACGGTACAAGTTCCACCGAGTTCGTATTTTCGAGCTAATTTTTTAACCGTACGTCCGAATGCAACAAATAATACGGTGTTGGAAAGCTTGAGCAAAGGCGAAACTTTTCTGTATATATTATTTCTCCTAATTCCTTATAGTTTTAAGTCAAATTGGAAAATGAATAAAAACGTATTTTTGGCATAATTTCTACATACTTTGTCGGAATGGGGCAAATAATATACCGCTGAAAAGCTACGGAAAATGCAAAACGTTTTCATGTTGATAGTTTTCTCAGATTCCTAGCCGTTTTCGAGTAATTGCGAAAATGGCGAGATCATTTGTTCTGCCTTTATCGCGAAACTGATTATTCAAAAATGCACCGCGTGAAGAACCTGAACTTCTTGGCACGTTTTCTTGAACTTCACTCTCTTTTTCACGTGCTTTTTCTTTTCTCGTATATCTCTATCCACGGCTCCTAGCTCTCCATCCACTCACCGGAATTGAGTAAGTGATATACCGATAGAAAGCTATTGTAAACACGCAACTTTCCCGTGTTGATCATTTATTCATACTCGAAAAGATTTTAAAAGTTTTTCATTTGAAATTCATTCAGCATAGTAGTTGAACTTCATGCTGTTTTCACGTTGAACTTCTGTGACGTATTTTTGTTTGTACGCGCGCCTGAACTTCTCTCTATACGAACCCGACTTTCGGGCTATCTTTGCAACCGTGGCTTCCCCTGCGAATTATTCTGTTTAGTAGTGTCCTATATGATGTTAGCGTAATCTAGAAAAGTTTTTTAGCAACTAAATACCAGTTTTAAGTAGAAATCTCGCTCGCTAACGGATTTTGCTCATGGGTCATGATGAAATTGCGTTTTTTGCAATTTTACTGCCTGATTTGTTCGACCTGAACTTCCCCTAGTGCTAGGTTGAACTTCCGTCAACATTGCCCAAATGGGGCTTGCTATATACCGTTGGAAAGCTATGGACACCAGTATCATGACCCAACTTAGATTTTTGGCAAAATATAAGCGGTTTAAGAGCAGTTTTGAAAACCGTTTTTTCTTCACACAAAAAACGTGAATCGTATTTCCGATCGCAATTCAAACCGTTTATCGGAATGAGGCATATAATATGGCGTTGGAAAGCTGCTGCAAAACCGCTCCTTGCACATGTAGGAAGTTTTCTCTAATTCCCTATGGTTAAAGAGTAATTTAAAAAACGTAAAATTTCGTAAACCGAACAGCTGAGTTAGTATTTTCCATGTCATTTCTAAATGGATAATCCAATTGAGGCATATGATATGGCGTTGGAAAGCTTATGAAAATGTGCTACTTTTTCATTTTGAAAGTTTTTCCTAATTTTGAATGATTTAAGAGTAATTTAGAAAATGGTCCAAGTCCTACCGAGTTCGTATTTTTGAGCTAATATTTTAACCGTGCGTCCGAATGCAGCAAATGATATGGCATTGGAAAGCCTGAACAAATGCGAAACTTTTTGGTATGTATTCTTTCTCCCAATTCTTTATGGTTTCAAGTTAGTTTCGAAAATGGTGAAAAACGTATTTTCGCCATATTTTCTAGAAACTTTAACGGAAAGGCGCAAATAATATACCGTTGAAAAGCTATGGAAAATGCGAAACTTTTTCATGTTAATGGTTTTCTCTGATTCCTAGTCGTTTTCATGTAATTGCGAAAATGGCAGGATCATTCGTTGTGCCTTTATCGCGAAACTGATTCTTCGAAAATGCACCACGTGAAGACTTGAACTTCTCAGCATGTCTACTTGAACTTCACTCTGTTTTTCATGTGCTATTTTTGACCGTAGCTCTCCATCCACTCACCGAAACACTCACCGGAATTGAGCAAGTGTCATACCACCGGAAAGCTGTTGTGAACACGCAATTTTCCCGCGTAGATCGTTTTTCCATAATCGCGACGATTTTAAATGTTTTTCATCTGAAATTCATCCACTGTAGTATTTGAACTTCCTGCTGTTTTCAGTTGAACTTCTGTGACATATTTTTATTTGTAATTTTCTCATCCATTCGTCAATGTTACACAAATGATATTCCTTTTATATAAATCTCTCTCACAATAATTTTTTTAACTTTCTTCGACGAAGGACTTGAACTTATAACAACAAAACTTTTAGCCTTTGCTTTTTTATTTTTTAAATACAAAATGCACACCATCTAGTACATTAACTTTTGGCAGTTATCAACCTGAACTTCTCTCGGTTACGTGAAAATATTTGAGTTTTTTATGAACTTTTAATCTGATTTTCTTAATCCTTTTTTATTAATTTTGAAGCGCTCTATTTTTAATAGTTGAACTTCTTGTTATTTTATTTTTGAACTTCTTGTTTCCATTCTTTAATAACGAGGAAAATCTGAGTTTTCTATAATCATCGAACTTCTTCATCTTTTTTAATATGGACTTCCTGGGTTTTTTCTTAATCTTTTTTATGAAATTTTGAAGTGCTCTATTTTTTTAAGTTGAACTTCTTGTTATTTAATTTTTGAACTTCTTGTTTTCCATTCTTTATTAACGAGGGAAATCTGAGTTTTCTATAATCATCGAACTTCTCCAACTTTCTAATTTGGACTTCCTGGTTTATTTCTTTTAGTAACAGAAAAAATCCTACTTTTTGATAGACATCGAGCCCCTTTGTTAAATTTGAACTTCTAGGTTTATTTTAATAGAACTTCTTCATTATTTTGAATAGAACTTATTGGTCTTATTCTTTAGTAACCAAAAAAGTCGAGTTTTTAAATAAATATCAATCTGCTCTGCGTTTAAAAATTGAACTTCTTGGTTTTATTATTTAGTAAAAAAAACTGAGTTTTTAATATGCATTGAACTACTTTATTTTTTAAAATTGAACTTCTTGGTTTTAAACTTTAGTATTGTGGAAAAATGCCCAAAATGACATTGTTTTTTGTTTTTATTTTTTGATCTTCTAAATCCAAGGTTTTAATATACTTTGAACTTCTCTCCTATTTTAATTTGAACTTCAGATTATTTTTTATTTTTTGAGTAAAGTTTTTATTTTTAATTTTCTAAATAAACATAAATTTGACTAATTTTTTATTTTTGATCTTCACGGTTGATTCTTTAATAATAGCGGATATCTATGTTTATATTAAGATGGTAAAATCCTAGTTTTTTCAATAAACATCGAACCACTTTGTTATTTTATTTTGAACTTCTAGTTTTAAAAAAAACAAGAAAATTCTTTTAAATTAATTTTTAGTTTTTCGTTTATTTAATTTGAACTTCTTCATTTTATTATTTAGTAATGAGAAAACATCTACGTTTTTTTAACCTTCGAACTTCTGTATTTTTTTTACTTTGAACTTCTTAGAAAAATATGGGTTTAAATAAGCAAACAATATTCTAGGTTTGCCAATTTGAACTTCTAGTTTTTTTAACGTCTCGGTTATTTCAAATTGAACTTCTAGGGTTTGCAAATTTGAAATTCTACGATTTTTGACCTGCTTGGTTATCTGAACTTCTAGGGAATTAGAAAAAAAAATTGGTAGTCAAATGAAAAAGGTTACAGTCCCACAGGCATAAACAACCGAACTTCGCTGAATTTTGAGCAGTAATACATGAACTTCTAATGTACAAAATTGTCTTGTCTCTGATACTAGTGGGTGGAGCCTCACAAGTGGACGGCAGCGCACATCATTGGATAGGCGAGAAGGAAGAATGGTGATGCTGGGGAAGGTCGGATCAGTCGTCGCTGCAACTAGGTGCATCAAGACAAATAGCACATTACTTTTATCTGCAGCTTCTTATTTTCCATAGCACCTGAGGCCCGGTTAATCAATTAGTTGTCACGGCAGTCAACGAACTGGTAGTTGACGGTGAGGTGGCCCTGGGCCACGGCCTAGCCGTTGGTGTCGATCTTGCTGAACACCGTATCGAAGTCCAGGTCCAGCCTGCCGTTGCTACACTGGTCGACGATCCTCGCCATGATCTGCGCGCCGCTCGCCGTGTTCGTCACCTACGCACGCAGGGTCACATCACAGGGGAAACGTCGTCATTCTAGCAGCAAGCAAAGACCACACAAAATAAGAGGAAGAAAGACGCCTGGCCGGTTGGCTTCGTCGCCGCAGGGGAGGGCTTCGTCGGGACGGAGGAGACAGGAGCGCGGGCAAAGGGGCATGCATCACCGAAGTAGTCCGCGGGGGCTCTCCTTGCTAGGGCAGCTGGAGCCGGGGGTAGGTGCTGGGAGGAGGGGGCGGCTACGTGCTGAAGGAGGCAGGGGCGGCCTGGCGCCGGAGGAGGCTGGTGAGGCCTCGCGCCGGAGGGAGTGGGGGCGGTGGTGGCGCGCCGAAGAGGTGGGGGAGGCCTCGCGCC
>NC_041381.1:340849708-340855682 GCF_002162155.2 Triticum dicoccoides | reverse complement strand
GCAGCAGCACGCCGGAGAGGCGGGGGAAGGCTCGGTGGAGGCGGAGAATGCAGGAGCGGGATGGAGAAGGTCGTGGGGTGGATCAGAGAAGGTCGTGCAAGGTGCGGGGGTAGTTGGTTGTGATGTTTTTTTTCGGGAGAACCTATCAGGCCTTATACAGGCGTACGTGATCCAAATAGTTATTCTGATCCCAGGATTAGAATAGTGACGAATATATATATATATATATATATATATATATATATATATATATATATAAACACTATTCTGATCACGGGATCAGAATAATATTTTGTTCACAACATGAACTTCCCGAGTAACGCGCCTGACCTTCCCCGAGTACTAGGTTGAACTTCAGTTAAAAATTGTCCAAATGGGGCTTGCGATATACCGTTGGAAAGTTATGGACACCAGTATCATGATCCAAGTTAAAATTTTGGCAAAATGTAATCGTTTTGAGAGCAGTTTTGAAAACCGTTTTTTCTTCATACAAAAAACGCGAATCGTATTTTCGATCGCCTTTCGAAACCGTTTCTCGGAATGAGGTAAATAATATGGTGTTGGAAAGCTGTTGCAAAACCGCTCCTTCGACATGTTGAAAGTTTTCTCTAATTCCCTATGGATAAAGAGTAATTTGGAAAATAGTAACATTTTGCAAACCGAGCAGCCGAGTTGGTATTTTCAATGTAATTTTTAAATGGCTAATCTAGTTGAGGCAAATGATATGGCGTTGGAAAGCTTGTGAAAATGCGCTACTTTCTCATGTTGAAAGTTTTTTCTAATTTTGAACGGTTTAAAAGTACTTTAGAAAATGATACAGGTTCCATCGAGTTTGTATTTTTAAGCTAATTTTTTAACCGTACGTCCGAATGCAACAAATGATACGGCGTTGGAAAGTTTGAGGAAATGCGAAACTTTTTTGTATATATTGTTTCTCTCAATTCCTTACTGTTTTAGGTCAACTTTACAAATTGCTAAAAATGTATTTTTGACATAATTTCTACAAACTTTATCTGAATGGGGCAAAAAATATACCGCTGAAAATCTACGGAAAATGCGAAACTTTTTCATTTTGATGGTTTTCTCTGATTCCTAGCTGTTTGTAAGTAATTTCAAAAACAGCGAGATAATGCGTTCTGCCTTTATCGCGAAACGAATTCTTCAAAAATGCACCGCGTGAAGAACTTGTACTTCTCGGCAAGTCTAGCTGAACTTCACACTTTTTTCACGTGTTTGTTTTTGCTCGTAGATCTCCATCCACTTCTCGTAGCTCTCCATCCATTCACCGGAATTGAGCATGTGATATACCGATGGAAAACTGCTGTAAACACGCAACTTTCTCGTATTGATCATTTTTTCATACTCGCGACGATTAGAAAAGTTTTTCATTTGAAATTCATTCAGCGTAGTAGTTGAACTTCCTGCTGTTTTCACGTTGAACTTCTGTGACGTATTTTTGTTTGTAATTTTTGCATCCATCTTGTTATTTTCATTGAACTTCTTGTTATTTTATTTTTGAACTTCTTGTTTCCATTATTTAATAACGAGGAAAATATAAGTTTTCTATAATCATTGAACTTCTCCGTCTTTTTAATATGGACATCCTGGTTTTGTTTTCTTAATCTTTTTTGTGAAATTTTGAAGCGCTCTATTTTTTAAAGTTGAACTTCTTGCTATTTTATTTTTGAACTTCTTGTTTCCATTCTTTAATAACAAGGAAAATATGAGTTTTCTATGATCATCGAACTTCTCCATCTTTTAAATATGGAAGCGCTCTATTTTTAAAAAGTTGAACTTGTTGTTATCATGCGTTCTGCCTTTATCGCGAAATGAATTCTTCAAAAATGTGCCGCGTGAAGAACTTGAACTTCTCGGCATGTTTACCTGAACTTCACTCTGTTTTTCACGTGTTTTCTTTTGCTCGTAGATCTTCATCTACTCAACGGAATCGAGCAAGTGATATCCAGATGGAAAGGTGTTGTAAACACGTAACTTTCCCGTGTTGATCATTTTTTCATACTCGCGACGGTTTTAAAAGTTTTTCATCTGAAATTCATTCATTGTAGTAGTTGAATTTCCTCCTATTTACACGTTGAACTTCTGTGACGTATTTTCGTTTATAATTTTTCTCATCCATTCGTTAGTGTTATACAAATGATATTCCTTTTGTACAAACCCTTGTCACAATAAAATTTTTTTACTTTCTCCAATCGATGACTTGAACTTATAACAACAAAAAAATTGGACCTTGCCTTTTAATTCAGTTTTCTCATATTAAACACACACCATGTAGTACATGAACTTTTTCCATTTTTATAATTTTTCTCATATTAAACACTCATACAAACTGAGCATGTAAATCCAAGGTTTTTATAATCTTTGAACTTCTCCACATTTTAATATTAAACTTTTTAGTTAAAAATGATTTTTATGTAAACATGGTACATTTTAAAAAAAATTGAACTTCATACTTTAATTTAGCATAAAAACAAGAAAAAATTGAGCTTTTCGTATACATCTAAATACTCCATTTTTAATTTGAAACTCTTGATTTTCTTTTTAAAATCAAATTTCTCTAATTTTTTTAAAATGTTGAAAACAACTCTACCCTTTAGCAACAAAAAATTGATTTTTTATAGACATCAAACCACTCTCTTTTTTCAATTTTTGGACCTCTTTGTGTATTTCTAGAAATGGGAAATTTTGGAGTTTTTTTAGTAAATGTTGAACTTCTTCGTTATTTTGAAATGAACTTCTTTGTTTATTTGTTAGTAACTAAAAAAAAGGAGTTTTGTAAGAAATATCGAACTGCTCCATTTTTTGAAATTGAACTTATTGGTTTATTATTTATAATGAGGAAAATTTGGGTTTTTTCATATACATCGAACTATTCTATTTTTCAAAATTGAGTTTCTTGGTTTTTTCAATTTGGACTTCTTGATGTTATTCATTTTTTATGGAAAAAATCCTAGTTTTGTAATAAACATCGTAAAACTTCTTGGTTAGTTCGAACTGAACTTCTTGGTTTATTCGTTAGTAACAGGAAAAAATCAAGTTGTTGTAATGAAAATTGAACTGCTCCATTTTTTGAAATTGAACTTCTTGGTTTATTATTTAGGAACGAGGAAAATCTATGTTTTTCATGTACATTCAACTATTTTTTTTAAATTGAAGATCTTCGTTTTTTCAATTTGGACTTCTTACTGTTATTCATTAGTAACGACTAAAGTGTTAGTTATGCAAAAAAACATCGAACCATCAAACTATTTAAATTTGAACTTCTAAGGATTTTTAGAAAACAAGAAAATTTTGTGTTATAATTTTTTTGAGCTGCTCTTTTTTTAACTTGACCTTCTTGGTATCTAACGTTGAACTTCTCCATTATTTAAGTTTGGACCTTTAGTTTTTTCGTAGAAACAGGAAAAATCCATTTTCTCTACAAGCACAAGAACAAATAGTTGAACATCAAATCACGACAAAGCAATATTATCTTTTTTGGGGCATAAACATGAGCAATTTTGATGTACACGAGCTGGCTACAAAATCTAAAATTCTCTTCAGTTCATGTGTGGTAGCACGCATGTGCACTCGTACTTTTTTTTGCATGGATGCACTCGTACATGCATGCACCCAACACACACCACTCAGCATAGTGCACGCACACACCACTCACGCGACACACCAGCAGAACGCATGCACCCAGCGACAATAAGCGTCAACGTCACGGTTGAGTACATTGGCTCTCGTGGGAGAAGATGTGTGCCCCTAAGCGGGAGGGCGGCTTGGGGTTCCGTGACCCGCAAGCCTTCAACCAGGCCCTGCTTGCCAAGCAAGCATGGCGTCTCTTAACTTCACAGGCATCGCTGGTTGCTCGTGTTTTGAAGGCTAGGTATTTCCAGGACTCCTCCATCCTTGCTGCCACTTGCCCCTCAAATGCTTCATACACCTTTCGTAGCATCTTACATGGAAGGGATTTGCTGCGGGAGGGGCTTGTTTGGAGGATTGGTGATGGGTCTAGTGTCAACATACATCACAAAAATTGGATCCCGAGGAACGGGTGCCTGCGACCACTGGGTCAACAGTATCTCCATGGAGTTACAAGAGTTGCTGATCTGTTAACTGAGGATGGTACGGACTGGAATGTTGCGAGGGTGGATGAGATGTTCTCGCCCTCGGATGCCGCTGATATTAAGCAAATCGCTGTGGGTGGACCGGGCACAGAGGATTTTTTGGCTTGGAATTTCACAAAAAATGGCGCGTTCAGTGTTTGTTCAGCCTTTCATTTGAGGATGTCTATGGACCGAAGGAGGTTAGGACAGCCAGCCTCGTCGTCCTCTGTTAAGAAGCACAAAGCGTTTCTCGCCCTTTGGGACACCAATGCTCCGGGGATGGTAAAAGTTCACTATTGGCATCTCCTTCAGAACGGTCTTGCTGTGGGTTCGGAGCTTCACCATCGGCGCATCATAGGGGGCGTGTTCTGCCCAGCCTGTGGAAGGGAGGAGACCATCCAGCATCGGTTTTGGTGTTGCCCCCATTCCCGCCTGTTCCGGAGGCTGCTTCAAAGTGATTCGGGGTGTGCTATGGCCTCTCCCCCGGTTGGTGTGGAGTCGCACAGGGACCTACACCGATGGCTTCTCGACTGGCTCACTGGAGCTAAGGATGAAGAGCGTGAGCTGGTTATGCATGTGGTCTATGGCCTATGGTCGGCGTGGAATGAGGCTCGTGATGGAAAGAAGATTGCGGCGGCACATGAAATAATGACAGGGGTTCTGCATCATGTCCGGGAGTGGCGTGGCATTCATCAATAGCGGCATCAGATTCCAGCTGAAAGGCCTCACCAAAGGTGGGAAGTGCCAGATGTGGGGTGGATCAAGATCAATTCGGATGGCGCTGTCTCAAAAGCTGGAGGCTGTGGTGGTGAGGGTGCTGTGCTGCGTGATCATAGTGCAATTTTCATTGCTGGCAGCTGCTATCACTTCCCTAACATCTCTGATCCTGAGGCCACTAAAATTCTAGCTTGTAGGAAGGCGCTGAGTATGGCGCTGGAGATGAACTTGGGTAGAGTACACATCGAGCTGGACTGGTTATCTGCTGTGCAAAGGATCAACCGAGCGCAGCAGGACCTGTCTGTCTTTGGCCCATGAATCAGCGAGATCAAGACGATGCTGGCCTTGTGTCTTGAGTTTAAAGTATCTTGGGTTTGTAGGAATGCCAACGTAGCTGCTCATAAGCTAGCGCGTTGTAACATCCCAAATTTCCAATTTGGCATGTTATACATAGATCCTCCATGCATACCATATTTTATTGCTTTTTTGTTTGCAATCCTCGAAATCCTAAGCAACTCAAGGACCCTCGGAGAGAGTTGGGGATTTTCTGATTTTCATATTTGAGTTTTATCAAATAATGAAGACGAGGATTTTGATTTTGATTATTTTTCTCTTCGAAAAAATATTTCATCTCAAATAAATAAATGAGGGGAGATAATATGACTTCTCCAAAATAATTGAAATATCGGAGGAAAAATGTTAAAATCATGATTTGGTTTTTATTTGATTTTATTCGGAATTTTAATTGCCCTAGAAAAATTTGCATGTTTTAAAAAGTTGTATTTTAGGGGCCAAGAAAAGTTCATCTCGTTCTAAATATTCCATTTAGACGGAGAAAACTTGTTTTGGAATTTTTAGATTTTTATTTATTTTCCTAGGATTTTTCTAAGTCGGCGGAACGTTTAAAAAAAGGAACCCGCGCCCGACCGGGCCAAGGGCCCAGCCAGGCTGGCCCGCCTCGCCGCCGCCTCCCCGCGCGCCCTGCTGTGCGCCGCACGGACACCGAGGGGAGACCAAGCCAGACTCCTCCTCGGGCGCCCCCTTCCCAAAGCCGGAGCCGCCCCTCCCTTAAATACCGCCGCCCCGCCGCCCTCACCACCACCCGCCACCACCGCCGCCGCCTCCCGCACGCCGACAGCGCCCGAGCC
>NC_041381.1:340841084-340849117 GCF_002162155.2 Triticum dicoccoides | reverse complement strand
ACCGCCGCCGCCTCCCGCGCCACCCCGCCTCTCGCCGATCCCCGCCGCCCCTCGCCGAGCCCCGCTGGAGCCGCCCGCTCTGCCGGACGACCTCGCCGAAGGTAGCCACCCCGCCACCGGGTTTTTTTCGAATAAAACCCCTTCGGTTTTTTTGAGAAAACCCTAGTTCGTTTTTTTATATAGATCGGTTTTATTCTTCAGTTTATTTACTTAGCGAGCGTTCGCTCGTTCGTTCGTTTTAACGAACGAGTTCATCGTTTAGTTTCTGCTAACGAACATTTGTTCGTTTAGCCGTTCATCGTTTTTCTTTTTATCGGATTTATTCCGCGATTATTCTGATCGCGATTTCTGATCCGATGTTTGAACCTGTTTATCTTTTCCTCATTTATCGGAATCAGGCGATTCAAGCGCCTGGAGTTTCATCTCGAAACCCTCTTTCCGAATAATCAACTCAAACAAGTTTTCGTTTCTGTAAAATTTGACCCTAGTTCAGATTAGTAAATGGATCTTATTTCTTTCGCCGTTTGAGTTTTGTTGCTCCGGTTGATTTGATTCTTGTTGCGAACCGGAGTTCTTAAGTTGAACTCTCCGGTCAAACTCTTTTATTTGGAGTTTTACTTGTGCATCTTTGCTTGTTGCTTATGTATGTTATTGTTTGTTTGCGATAGAATTCCCGAAGTGCGAAGCGTGTTACTACGAGTCTCTAGGATTCACGGATCGTCAGCAAGGCAAGTAACACATTGATCATACTCTTTCCATACCCAGTTTTTATGCATTAGTTTCAATCCTCAAACATTGCATGACTAGGATGTCTTTAACTTGTGGGTTGGGAAGTAGTTGCTGAGATAGAACCTATTGCCCTGTTTATTATCAAACCCTTGGGAGGTACTTCTACATGTTGCTTATATTGCCATGCTATGCTCGTAGACATGGATTGGGTTTGAGTGTTTCCATGACAGATGTGAGATTTTAATTAATGGTTTACTTAAGGTGGCAACTTTAATACACATCTGGGTGGATTGAGGCACCTGGGGTATCCAGTGATTGCCTGTTTTTTTGGAAATCCCGGGGTTACCGTGTGATCTTCCTATGGACCGCCACCCAGGCTCAAAGGGAACTGAGATTATTCATGCTAGAAACTTCCGTGTGCAGCCACAAGCTATTATGGGCTCTAGCATAGTTGAGTAAGTTACGTGAAGCTCTTGAAGAGGTAGATCAGCAGGTAGTGGGTTTTGTAGGTTTGGTATGGTCTACCCGGAGTAGAGAGTTAATGTTTCTAAAAGACTATGTCTCGGTCATCCGTTTATCAAACACCATGTAGTGCGAGAAATCAACGGAGGCGATCGAGTCTTCTGGGGAAAAGTGCGCAAACCTCTGCAGAGTGTACAATCTAATCATGGTTAGCCGTGTCCCCAGTTATGGACAATTCTGAGTATCTAGTACCTGAGTATTCACATGTATCTCATCACTCTAAATTAATATTGTTGGGATGTTAATTATCTTAATTGGGATCATTGAGTTGGGGTTACCTTCTCAATGATGTTTCAACCACCATGATAGTTAAATTAAAATTATATTCCTTTGTTGTAGGGAAAAATTGGCTTTTCGCAAAAACTGTAACCATAGAGCTTTCCACCAGCCAAATATGCATGTAGTGGTAGCATTATTCTGTTATTGCTCTTTTGTGTTACATTGCCATCACATTCCATGTGCTGACCCGTTCTCGGGCTGCAACGTATTATGTTGTAGACTTTTCAGACGAGGAGTAAGGTTCGATAGGTCGTTGTCGTGCAGCTCAGTTATGCCGTTGGACTTGATGGACTCACTTTATCTTCCAAGCCTTCCACTGTTATCGCATTAGATGGCCTTAAGCCATATTATTGTAATAAGTTCTCTTTTGAGACATTCGATGTAATAAGTGTGTGATTGCTACTCTGTTATAAATCCTTCGAGTACTGTGTGTGTCAGCATTACCGATCCAGGGATGACACGGAAGCACAGAGACTTGACTATCTGAGGTCGGGTCGCTACAAGGTGGTATCAGAGCACACGCTGAGTGTAGGACACGACCACTAAGATAAACCATAGGTCACTCTTCTCTACTCATTTCTGACTCCTCTCCATTTTCCTCTCTTTAGGATGAAGGAGATGAAGAACAAGTTTGCACAACCGGATGAAGACACACCTTTTGGACGCCACTTGAAGGAAGTCACTAGGTACTTGAATATTGGAATACCAAGCTTCACCGGGACGTACAACGCCACTTTACCAGAAGAAGAGCTCTAGATGATTCAAGTACGAGTTCCGGGAAGGACATTCTCACCAACTTCGAAACCCATAGAGTTTTCTTTTGAAGCACCCACTTGGAGCCTTGGCAAGAGTATGGCAGCTCATATTACCATGGGACGCATTGGAGAAGTCTACAACAGGGAGCTTAAAGACACCACCTATCAAATATGTGGGCGCCGATATGAACAATGGGAGATGACCAGCACCAGGAAGGATAGATCTGTCGCAGCTTTTATCCAGGAACTAAACCAGCACATTCGACGTCAGGAGAACCAGATGTGCGCAGACATGATGGAGATGAAGAAGGTGAAAACTAGGATCATCGAGCTGGAGGAAGAACTCAAGTTTACACACGATGGATATGAGGAGGAAATCAAGACCCTACTGGAGAAGAATTACGACCTAGTCGAGAAGATCGGAGTCTTCATGGGAGGACCAGCCCTGGGAGAAGAGGAAGGAGATCCCACTTGTCCGGACAACTACATCATCATCGATGACGCCGATTCAGATCCAAGTGATGATGACTACGAAGATGAAGCTGGAGCAGGCATCATGGAGTCTTCCACCGATCAAATTTTTTAGATGACCACCATATAATAGTAGTATTCCCCCATGTAACTAGTAGTAGTTGAGCACTTTTGCGATAGTCCCAGACCGTTTTGTATGCCCTTGCTTGATTGATTGAATGAATGCTTGTGTTTGCCTCATATGCATATGGGTAGTGTTTCTTCCCTAGATCTTTTTCTATTCTAATCTCTTCCATCTAAACCCATCAGATGCCTCGGAGAAGAGACCCCGATTTTGTTTTTCTGCCGGAGATCACCCAGTTGATCCAGCAGCAGAATGCCTTGATGCAATTGCTAGTTCAGAACCAGGGCAATGCCAACAACAACCCGCCGCCAGTGGGTAACCTAGCCCGTTTCTTAAGGTTACAGCCACCGGTGTTTTCTAGTAGCACCAAGATAATAGTTGCAGATGATTGGCTACGCCGTATTGGAAGGGAGTTAACCACCGCAGGATGCATAGATGCTGAGAAGGTGCATTTTGCCGCACACCAACTGGACGGACCTGCAGCAGCATGGTGGGAGAATTTCACAGCCACCTATCCTATCGACACTGTCACATGGGCCCAATTTCAGCAGGCTTTTCGTACTGCCCATGTCTCGACTGGAGCTACGCAGATAAAGACGCGTGAGTTTCGCAATTTATGCCAGGGGAAGCGTACTGTTGGCCAGTACGTGGATGAGTTTAGCAAGTTATCACGCTATGCCCCCGATGATGTGGCCACAGATGCCGCGAAGCAGGAGAAGTTTATGGAAGGGCTGAATGATGAGATGAGCATGCAGTTGATGGTGGCAACCTTCAACAACTACCAGGAATTGGTAGATAGGGCTCTAATGATTGAAGGAAAGCAGCAGCAAATTGAGAACCGAAGGAGGAAGTATGGACAAGGGAAATACAACTCAGGAGCTCACCAGAAGCCTCGCTTAACCCTGAACTCGGGAGGACTTGTTCATAACCATGGAGGTCATAACCATACTGGAGGAGGATCGCATAACCATAATGGTGCGAAGAACGGGAATGGGAATGGAGCCAACAATAATCAGAATCGCTCTAACCCATCTACACCCGCAAAGAGGGACTTAAGCCAAGTTATTTGCTATAAGTGCGGGAAGACAGGGCACTACGCCAATGACTGCCCTAAAGGAAAGAATGGAAACGGAAATGGGAGCGCTGGGAAGAAGCCCAATCCATTCAACAAAGGACAAGTGAACCATGTTAACGTGGAGGAAGTTGAAGAGCAGCAGGACGCGGTAATAGGTAAGTTTTTGGTTCAGTCATTTACCGCTATTGTTCTTTTCGATACTGGAGCATCACATTCATACATATCAAGGGGACTTGTGGAAAAGTTTAAGATACCAACCCAAACCCTTAGGACCCCTCTTTTAGTGAGCTCACCTGGAGCAGAGTACATGGCTAGCAGATGGTGCACCCAGATACCCCTAAACATTGGCACACATGTTTTTCTGTCTGACCTAATCATCTTGGAGTCACAAGGATTGGATGTGATATTAGGTATGGACTGGATGTCAAAGTATGGAGGAAGTATTGACTGTGCTAGCAAGTCAATTTATCTTACCACCCTGGAGGGAAAAAGGATTAAGTATGTATCTAGGCATGTGCCTAGGAGGAGCCAAGTAAACGCCCTCACAGGAGTCGTCCAGGAGGAAGTACCTGTAGTAAAGGATTTTCCGGATGTTTTCCCCGAAGAGTTACCAGGTATGCCACCAGATCGAGACATCGAGTTTTTGATAGAGCTATTGCCAGGTACAGGGCCAATATCCAAGAGACCCTATCGGATGCCAGCAAATGACCTGGAGGAAATTAAGAAGCAGATCAAAGAGTTGTTGGAGAAAGGTTACATTCGTAGAAGTTCATCACCTTGGGGACCCCCAGTACTTTGGGTGGAGAAGAAGGATAAATCCCTGAGGATGGTTGTTGATTACCGAGCTCTGAATGAAGTAACAATAAAGAACAAGTATCCCTTACCGATCATTAATGATCTGTTTGATCAGTTACAAGGAGCTAAGGTGTTTTCGAAGATTGATCTACGATCGGGATACCATCAGTTGAAGATCCGAGAGAAGGATATACCAAAGACAGCGTTTACCACACGGTATGGATTATATGAGTATACGGTCATGTCATTTGGACTGACTAACGCCCCTGCCTATTTCATGAGTATGATGAACAAGGTGTTCATGGAGTATTTGGACAAGTTTGTTGTGGTATTTATTGATGATATTATGATATACTCGAAGAACAAAGAGGAGCATGCGGAACACTTGCGTTTGGTTCTCGTGAAACTCAGGGAACACCAGTTATACGCCAAATTCAGCAAGTGCGAGTTTTGGTTGAAAGAAGTTGGATTTCTTGGGCATGTTATATCAGGAGAGGGTATAGCAGTAGATCCCGGTAAGGTTTAGTCGGTCACTGAATGGTTGGCACCCACTTCAGTTGGCGAGATCCACAGTTTCCTTGGACTGGCAGGATATTATCGGAGATTCATTGAGAATTTTTCCAAGATTGCTAAGCCAATGACTGAATTGTTAAAGAAGGATACTAAGTTCAAATGGACAGAGGATTGCGAGACAAGCTTTCAGGAGTTGAAGAAACGATTGACTACAGCCCCAGTTCTGACCTTGCCAGATATACATAAGGAGTTTCAAGTGTATTGTGATGCCTCTCGCTTGGGACTTGGATGTGTGCTTATGCAGGACGGAAAAGTTGTTTCGTATGCCTCACGACAACTAAAGCCACACGAGTTGAACTATGCCACGCATGATTTGGAGTTAGCACCGTAGTGCATGCGTTGAAGACCTGGAAACATTATCTTATTGGAAACCGTTGTGATGTGTACACGGATCATAAGAGCTTGAAGTACATTTTCACACAGAAGGAGTTGAACCTCAGACAGATGAGATGGTTGGAACTTATAAAGGATTACGATATGAAGCTACACTATCATCCAGGAAAGGCCAACGTCGTAGCAGACACTTTGAGCCGGAAGAGTTATGCTAATATCCTTGAGAGCAAAGGATTGCCAAAGGAGTTAGCTGCGGAGATCATGGAACTTCGATTGGAGATTGTTCCAAGAGGTTTTCTTGCGACAATGGAGGTTCAGTCGACGTTGTTGGACAAGATTCGAAAAGCTCAGAAGGAGGACAAAGAGATTGCTGAGATAAGAGAGAAGATGGGCGAAGGTAAAGCCAAAGGTTTTCGCGAGGATGAGCATGATACCTTGTGGTTTGAGGACCGGATTTATGTGCCCAACAAATCGGAGATCAGGAAGTTAATACTTCAGGAGGCCCATGACTCACCATACTCGATTCACCCCGGAAACACCAAGATGTATTTGGACTTGAAGGAACGCTTCTGGTGGACTGGTATGAAGAGGGATATTGCTGAGTATGTAGTCGTATGTGATGTATGTCAGAGAGTGAAGGCAGAGCATCAGAAGCAAGTAGGATTGTTACAGCCTATGTCAATACCCGAATGGAAGTGGGACAAACTTGGTATGGACTTTATTACTGGATTACCCAGAACCAAGGCAGGATATGATTCTATATGGGTAGTTGTGGATCGTTTGACCAAAGTAGCTCACTTCATCCCAGTGAAAACAACATATACAAGTGCAAAGTTGGCCAAGATATATATGTCCAGGATCGTATGTTTGCCTGGAGTTCCGAGGAGCATCGTATTAGATAGAGGAACACAGTTTACTTCAAAGTTTTGGCATCAATTACACCAGACTTTGGGTACCCGATTGGAGTTCAGTACCGCTTTTCACCCGCAGACAGATGGACAGATAGAGAGAGTCAATCAGATTCTGGAGGACATGTTGAGAGCCTGTGCGCTAGATTATGGATCTTGTTGGGATGACAATTTGCCGTACGCAGAGTTCTCTTATAACAACAGCTACCAGGCCAGTTTGAAGATGGCACCATTCAAAGCTCTGTATGGACGCAGGTGTAGAACACCATTGATGTGGGATGAGGTAGGAGACCGTCAGTTGTTTGGACCAGATTTGATCAAGGAATCAGAGGAGAAGGTTAAACTGATCAGAGACAAACTAAAGATTGCTCAGTCCAGACAGAAGAGTTATGCAGATTCAAAAAGCAAGGATGTAACCTATGAAATTGGAGACAGAGCTTATCTGCGAGTATGACCCTTGAGGGGAGTAAAACGTTTTGGAGTTAAGGGAAAGTTAGCCCCAAGATTTGTAGGACCGTATCGTATTTCGGAACGGATGGGAGAAGTTGCCTACAAGCTGGAGTTACCCGAAGGATTGTCAGGAGTTCACGATGTGTTTCACGTATCACAGCTGAAGAAGTGCCATGCTGAGATGGCCGATATACCGTTAAATGATACAGTGCCTTTGGAGGCAATTCAGCTGTATAATAATCTGACCTATGAGGAGAAGCCAGTAAAGATTCTTGATTTTAATAGTCGAGTCACTCGCGACAAAGTTATCAAGTTTTGCAAAGTTCAGTGGAGTCACCATACCGAGGAGGAAGCCACCTGGGAGCGAGAAGAGGATATTTTCAAAGACCATCCGCACCTATTTTCTATCCAACCCGAATCTCGAGGGCGAGATTCATCTTAAGGGGGGTAGGTTTGTAACATCCCAAATTTCCAATTTGGCATGTTATACATAGATCATCCATGCATACCATATTTTATTGCTTTTTCGTTTGCAATCCTCGAAATCCTAAGCAACTCAAGGACCCTCGGAGAGAGTTGGGGATTTTCTGATTTTCATATTTGAGTTTTATCAAATAATGAAGACGAGGATTTTGATTTTGATTATTTTTCTCTTCGGAAAAATATTTCATTTAAAATAAATAAATGAGGGGAGATAATATGACTTCTCCAAAATAATTGAAATATCGGAGGAAAAATGTTAAAACCATTATTTGGTTTTTATTTGATTTTATTCGGAATCTTAATTGCCCTAGAAAAATTTGCATGTTTTAAAAAGTTGCATTTTAGGGGCCAAGAAAAGTTCATCTCATTCTAAATATTCCATTTAGACGGAGAAAACTTGTTTTGGAATTTTTAGATTTTTATTTATTTTCCTAGGATTTTCTAAGTCGGCGGAACATTTTTTTAAAAAGGAACCCGCGCCCGACCGGGCCAAGGGCCCAGCCAGGCCGGCCCGCCTCGCCGCCGCCTCCCCGCGC